>NC_051157.2:233189502-233218384 GCF_013339745.2 Dermacentor silvarum
GTTCGCATGCCTCAAGCTGAAAAATATTAGTTTCTACGGCCTGAAGCACGCATCGGGCAGTCGGCTTTACTTGCGTATACAGTCTAGAGTAAACAACAGTTTGCATCTTTTACTGGCTGTTTGCGTGGCTGCTTGCAAATGTGAACTTATTCGCCGAATCTCGCCGCGATAAACCTTTTGCGGTGACTGTGCCATTAACACCCTTAATTTTCTTTATTCTGCACATGTTTTTTTGATGATGGCCTTCCAGGCAACGTCATCAATGCTTACAACCTGGTTAAATTTTCAGACAGGCCATCTCAGACATGCTGTATTAATATAATACCTGAACTACAATGTAGTTTGCATTTATTCACCAATGAGGTGTAAGAAATTTGTAAACAATAAAGGATACTAACATTGCCTATGAAATGTTACCTCAAATTCAGGACTACTTCAAAATTTCAGCCTGTTCCGTCCTGTGTAACTCCCATCTTTCGAGAAACTGAAAGACCGAAAATCCGTGGGAAATTGTACAGTCCGGTGGCAGCACCATGGCAAAAAGGACCGTTTGGCTTAGTAGGACATGTTGAATGTTCCAAGCTTGCCCCCCCCCCCCCCCCCCCCCCCCCCCCCCCCCCCCCCCCCCCCCCCCCCCCCCCCCCCCCCCCCCCCCCCCCCCCCCCCCCCCCCCCCCCCCCCCCCCCCCCCCCCCCCCCCCCCCCCCCCCCCCCCCCCCCCCCCCCCCCCCCCCCCCCCCCCCCCCCCCCCCCCCCCCCCCCCCCCCCCCCCCCCCCCCCCCCCCCCCCCCCCCCCCCCCCCCCCCCCCCCCCCCCCCCCCCCCCCCCCCCCCCCCCCCCCCCCCCCCCCCCCCCCCCCCCCCCCCCCCCCCCCCCCCCCCCCCCCCCCCCCCCCCCCCCCCCCCCCCCCCCCCCCCCCCCCCCCCCCCCCCCCCCCCCCCCCCCCCCCCCCCCCCCCCCCCCCCCCCCCCCCCCCCCCCCCCCCCCCCCCCCCCCCCCCCCCCCCCCCCCCCCCCCCCCCCCCCCCCCCCCCCCCCCCCCCCCCCCCCCCCCCCCCCCCCCCCCCCCCCCCCCCCCCCCCCCCCCCCCCCCCCCCCCCCCCCCCCCCCCCCCCCCCCCCCCCCCCCCCCCCCCCCCCCCCCCCCCCCCCCCCCCCCCCCCCCCCCCCCCCCCCCCCCCCCCCCCCCCCCCCCCCCCCCCCCCCCCCCCCCCCCCCCCCCCCCCCCCCCCCCCCCCCCCCCCCCCCCCCCCCCCCCCCCCCCCCCCCCCCCCCCCCCCCCCCCCCCCCCCCCCCCCCCCCCCCCCCCCCCCCCCCCCCCCCCCCCCCCCCCCCCCCCCCCCCCCCCCCCCCCCCCCCCCCCCCCCCCCCCCCCCCCCCCCCCCCCCCCCCCCCCCCCCCCCCCCCCCCCCCCCCCCCCCCCCCCCCCCCCCCCCCCCCCCCCCCCCCCCCCCCCCCCCCCCCCCCCCACCCCCCCCCCCCCCCCCCCCCCCCCCCCCCCCCCCCCCCCCCCCCCCCCCCCCCCCCCCCCCCCCCCCCCCCCCCCCCCCCCCCCCCCCCCCCCCCCCCCCCCCCCCCCCCCCCCCCCCCCCCCCCCCCCCCCCCCCCCCCCCCCCCCCCCCCCCCCCCCCCCCCCCCCCCCCCCCCCCCCCCCCCCCCCCCCCCCCCCCCCCCCCCCCCCCCCCCCCCCCCCCCCCCCCCCCCCCCCCCCCCCCCCCCCCCCCCCCCCCCCCCCCCCCCCCCCCCCCCCCCCCCCCCCCCCCCCCCCCCCCCCCCCCCCCCCCCCCCCCCCCCCCCCCCCCCCCCCCCCCCCCCCCCCCCCCCCCCCCCCCCCCCCCCCCCCCCCCCCCCCCCCCCCCCCCCCCCCCCCCCCCCCCCCCCCCCCCCCCCCCCCCCCCCCCCCCCCCCCCCCCCCCCCCCCCCCCCCCCCCCCCCCCCCCCCCCCCCCCCCCCCCCCCCCCCCCCCCCCCCCCCCCCCCCCCCCCCCCCCCCCCCCCCCCCCCCCCCCCCCCCCCCCCCCCCCCCCCCCCCCCCCCCCCCCCCCCCCCCCCCCCCCCCCCCCCCCCCCCCCCCCCCCCCCCCCCCCCCCCCCCCCCCCCCCCCCCCCCCCCCCCCCCCCCCCCCCCCCCCCCCCCCCCCCCCCCCCCCCCCCCCCCCCCCCCCCCCCCCCCCCCCCCCCCCCCCCCCCCCCCCCCCCCCCCCCCCCCCCCCCCCCCCCCCCCCCCCCCCCCCCCCCCCCCCCCCCCCCCCCCCCCCCCCCCCCCCCCCCCCCCCCCCCCCCCCCCCCCCCCCCCCCCCCCCCCCCCCCCCCCCCCCCCCCCCCCCCCCCCCCCCCCCCCCCCCCCCCCCCCCCCCCCCCCCCCCCCCCCCCCCCCCCCCCCCCCCCCCCCCCCCCCCCCCCCCCCCCCCCCCCCCCCCCCCCCCCCCCCCCCCCCCCCCCCCCCCCCCCCCCCCCCCCCCCCCCCCCCCCCCCCCCCCCCCCCCCCCCCCCCCCCCCCCCCCCCCCCCCCCCCCCCCCCCCCCCCCCCCCCCCCCCCCCCCATTGTGCTATCCCAACACAAGGCCGACCTTTTTTATTTTATTTATAGGCAGTAACCAACTTATAACTGATGCTCATGCAACGCTGGCGTGACATGACAAACCGAACCGTACCGATATTGGTCATGAACTTTATATAAAGGGAACATTCCTGCAAACCGCCACTGGTCTTTCCCTCATGGTTCCTTCCCGCAGGGGCGTCTGCGCAAGCAGGCGTTTGGTGTGTTGCGACACCACGGACCCTAGGCACACGAGGGTTGGACCCTCCCGCGTGTAGCCGTGCGCGGCTTAGCCATGTCTGGGGAAAGGAGGATCCTGGGGGTTGAGCCGATGCCGGGTGTTTGGACCTTTAAGGCCCCCCGGCGGAGGCACACACCTCTTTGGCCTCTGCTTCACATAGACGGCACCCCCGGACTGACCCACCCGGGGGAAATCGGTGGTCGCCTTTCCTGTCCCCCTCTCCGATCTTTTTCTTCTCTATTTTTCTGTCCTCACTGTCCTGTCACCTCTTCTCTTCAGTTACTTCCTCAATTTTCATAGGCGGCTTGGGTTAACCTTGTGTAGGTGCCCTCTCTTGGGTTTGTATATAAGGTTATAGCGGCAATGTACGGCTGGCGCCTGCAGCCTTACACGTTAAGTGCTGCAGCGTCCCCTTGTTGGACTCCGAGGTGGGTGGCTGCCATTGCTGCCGAACTACACCAAATTGCTATGGGAACACCCGCTTTTTCCTAGGCTTCTTGATCGTCTCCCTCAGAAGAGGGGACGCACCGATGAGATTATAAACTTGTTCACCCGACCTAAAGACATTTTCCCCACGATTTCAAGTAGTCCACAGTGAAAGAACCGAAAAACTAGCAAGAACCATATCCCCATTTGTAGTTGCAAAAAGCTTGACCAACACGCTAGGCCCTGGCTACAAGGTCACCAAAATGCCAAGTGGGGACCTTCTCCTTGAACTACGTGATAGAGAACAATACAATAGACTCGGCAAACTTGTTACCTTTGGTGATGTCCCAGTTACTGTTTCACCGCATCGGTCCATGAACACAGTACGGGGGGTAGTGTCAGAAGCAGACCTCATCGACCTATCTGAAACCGAATTGTTGGAAGGATGGAAGGAGCAGAATGTCACGAATGTGCAGCGCATTGTTATGAGACGGGACAACAAAGAAATTCCCACGAAACACCTGATACTTACCTTTGAATTAAGCGTCTTGCCACAAAGCATCGAAACAGGCTACACAAAAATAGCAGTAAGACCATATATCCCAAATCCTAGGCGATGCTACCAATGCCAAAGATTCGGCCATGGCTCGCAGAGCTGCCGTGGTCGACTCACCTGTGCTAAGTGTGGAGCACAAGGTCATGCCTCAGACAACTGCGAGGCTACACCTCACTGCAGTTAAATTGCGATGGTGAGCATCCAGCCTACTCCCGGTCTTGTCCAAGTTGGAAAAAAGAGAAAGAAATTATAACACTGAAAGTCCGTGAAAACATATCGTTCAGGGAAGCACGCAAAAGGTGCTCACCATTCCACACTACCACTTATGCTGATGTGGCGCGTCAAGGGGCAGCGTCGCAGCGGCTAATGCCACCTGCCAGCCCGCACGCAGCGAGCTGTCGCTTGTGGCTCCTGCCCCCAGGGTGGAAGGCGCTAAGCCTACTCCACCCAACCAGCAAACAGGCCCGGTTACCCTAGGGTTGCCGGCACAACAACAGTCCTCGGTGGCAGCCTGCGCTTCGCGTAGCGAACCCGCAGGCCCGCCAGCAGCTCCCACGGTGGGTGCAGTCAAGGCTGCCTCACCCTCACCGGCCCTGCTGGCGCTAGCAACAGCCGGCGCAGCTCAGGCCCAAAGGCAGCCCCATCGACCTCAGGCCTGGTGGGCGCGAATGCTCCGTCCTTCGCGGGGAGACTTTCCGCGAAACTCTCGCTCGCAAGAGCGCGTGTCCGGCGCTTCACAAGAAGCAATGGACACCACACCCATCCCGACGGCGCACCAAGCGCCTAAGGAGCGGCGAGGTTCCCTCGACCGCTTCAGAAAGGACAAATCCCGCGTTACAGGGCCTGGAAAGGGCTCTGTAATCTAAAGCAACATTTCCTTTTTTAGTACACACAGCACCAATTTACTTTAATTATGGATACACAAATCATTCAATGGAACGTCAGAGGCCTTCTTAGGAACCTCGACGATGTCCAAGAACTTATTTACCAACACAATCCAAAAGTGCTGTGTGTACAGGAAACGCACTTAAAATCGAAACATACAAATTTTCTCCGACAGTATGTTACGTTTCGTAAAGATCGCGATGATGCTCTCGCATCATCAGGCGGTGTTGCCATTGTAATTCACAAAAGCATAGCATGTCAACGTTTGCAGCTACAAACGCCCCTTGAAGCAGTGGCAGTTCGACTTGTTCTTCTAAACAAGCTCATCACCATCTGCTCACTTTACATACCCCCCCCCCCCCCATTACCACTTACATAAACATGAATTTCAGTCCCTTATAGATGAATTGCCAGAACCCTATCTTCTTCTTGGCGATTTCAATGCGCACAGCAGTCTGTGGGGCGACGCTCGTATCGATGCGCGAGGTCGTCTTGTTGAACAATTTCTTTTCTCCTCTGGCGCGTGTCTCCTGAACAAGAAGGAACCTACATTTTACTGTCTCGCAAACAGAACCTTTTCTTCTATTGACCTTAGCATAGCTTCCCCGTCTCTATTATCTGAACTTAAATGGGAAGTTACCAAAAATCCGTACGGGAGCGATCACTTCCCAATACTACTGCGAACAACCAAAACTGAGCCGTCACCACAAGCCCCTCGATGGAAGATTGACACAGCCGATTGGGAGAAATTTCGAAATCTTACTAGTAGCATCTCCTGGGCCAACATGTCTTCGTTAGGAACTGATGCTGCTGTGGAATATTTTACTTCCTTCATAATTGATGCCGCTTCTAAATGCATATCCGAAATAAGTGGTGCGGCATGCAAACGCCGTGTCCCATGGTGGAACGACGAATGTAGGAACGTTCGTAGAAAACAAAACAAAGCGTGGGGGTTGCTACGCGATTCTCCTACTGCGGAGAATCTTATCAATTTTAAGAAGGTAAAGTCCGAAGGCAGGAGAACGCGCCGACAGGCCAGAAGAGAGAGCTGGCAGAAGTTTTTATCAGGTATACACTCGTATACAGGTGAGGCCAAAGTCTGGAACAGGGTTAACAAGGTGAGAGGACGACAAACATATTCACTCCCTTTGGTAAACACACAGGGCGACAGCTTAGAAGACCAAGCAAACCACCTGGGTGCACACTTTGAACATGTGTCCAGTTCATTGCACTATTCCCCAGAATTTACAAAACACAAAGCAGCAATAGAAAAACAAAAACTAGACCGAAAGAGCACCGGGAACGAGCCTTATAACTTGCCTTTCTCTTTAGCAGAGCTTCAGGCATCACTCGCCTGTTGCAACCAATCTGCCCCAGGCCCTGACCGCATATTATATGAAATGTTGAAGAACCTGCCCTCTGAAACGAAGAAAACCCTTCTCTGTCTGTATAACTCTATATGGATCTCCGGCGAGATCCCCTCTGCCTGGAAAGAGGCCATAGTGATCCCTATCCTGAAGCAGGGGAAGGATCCATCGTCTGTATCGAGTTATCGGCCGATAGCGCTAACAAGCTGTCTCTGCAAAGTCTTCGAAAAAATGATAAACCGTCGCCTATTACATTTCCTTGAATAAAACAAACTGCTTGACCCATACCAGTGCGGCTTTCGCGAGGGTCGGTCCACCACTGACCATTTGATACGTATCGAGGCGCAGATACGCGAAGCTTTTGTTCACAAACAGTTCTTTCTGTCTGTATTCCTAGACATGGAAAAGGCCTATGACACCACATGGCGGTTTGGAATACTGAGAGACCTCTCCCACTTTGGTATACGTGGTAATATGTTAAATATGATTGAAAGTTATCTGCTGAATCGCACATTCCGTGTTCGAGTTGGCAATGTTCTATCACGACCTTTTGTGCAGGAAACTGGTGTACCCCAGGGAGGCGTGTTCAGCTGCACACTCTTTATCGTTAAAATGAACACGCTTCGTGCTTCGTTACCACCCGCTATTTTTTATTCCATCTATGTGGACGATATACAAATAGGATTCAAGTCCTGTAACCTCGCAGTGTGCGAGAGACAGGTACAGCAGGGGTTGAACAAAGTGTCAAAGTGGGCAGACGAAAACGGGTTCAAAATAAACCCCCACAAAAGTTCTTGTGTTCTTTTTTTCACCAGGAAGAAAGGTCTCGTTGCAGATCCCACTATCGAAATGTATGGACAACAAATACCTATAAACAAAGATCACAAATCTTTAGGCATCATACTTGACTGTAAGCTTACTTTCATCAACCACATAAAACATCTCAAGGCGAAATGCCTAAGAACAATGAACTTACTGAAAATTTTATCTCACACATCCTGGGGCACCGACAGGAAGTGTTTAATGAATCTTCACAAGAGCCTCATTCGGTCAAGATTGGACTATGGTGCCGTAGTATATCACTCTGCCGCCCCTAGCGCGCTAAAAATGCTAGATCCTGTCCACCATCTAGGTATCCGCCTGGCCACTGGCGCATTCAGAACAAGCCCCGTCGAAAGTTTATACGTGGAATCGAATGAGTGGTCACTCCACCTCCAGAGAACATACATCAGCTTCACCTATTTTCTCAAAGTGCACTCCGATCGGGAACATCCTTGTTTTACAACCCTTAATGATTTGAAGTGTTCAACGCTTTTCTATAATCGACCCTCTATGAGGCGGCCTTTCTCACTGCGTGTAAGAGAACTTAGCGAAGAGATGGATGTCCCACTTCTAGAACATCGCCTAATGCCTCCAGCTAAGCTGTCCCCGCCCTGGGAGTGGCAGGTGGTAGAATGTGATCTATCCTTTGTAGAGGTCACAAAGCATGCTCCCGACCTCGAAATTGCAATGCATTTCCGCGAACGTCAATCGAAGTACTCGTGCTCGGAATTCTATACCGACGCATCCAAGTCCGATGCTGGCGTATCTTACGCCGCGGTTGGCCCCTCTTTTTTCAAAATCCGACGTATTAAACCCCCTAACAAGCATTTTCACCGCAGAAGCCTATGCAGTACTGTCTGCGGTGAAGCATATAGAGAAATTGAAACTACAAAAGGCAATAATATTCACAGACTCGTTGAGTCTTGTAAAAGCGCTAACATCTTTACAAAAGCATAAGAATCCTGTTGTTATCGAGCTTTACTTACTCTTGTGTAACATTTACCAATATCGTAGACATGTAATAATATGCTGGGTGCCTGGCCATAGAGGCATCGAGGGCAATGTGCTAGCAGACCAGTTGGCCACATCAACTACATCGCAAGCTATTAATCCTGCCGCTGCTATTTCCTCCACAGATCTGAAGCCTTTTTTGCGAAGGAAACTGCGAGGCCACTGGCAGCGTCTGTGGGACGCTGAAACAACTAATAAGCTCCACTTGATTAAGCCACAGTTAGGTTTCTGGCCCTGTACAACTAAAACACGACGAACTGATGTCCTATTCTGTCGTCTCAGAATAGGACACACATAAGGTACTCACAATTTTCTATTGAATGGAAATGATCCTCCAACATGTGGTAGATGTGGCGACAGGCTCACCGTCCTCCACGTCCTCTTGGAGTGTCGGGAAGCCGAAAGAGAAAGAAAGAAACATTTTCCTCTCGCATATCGCTATTGTGTCCCTCTGCATCCCGCTATGTTTCTCGGTAAAGAACCACTTTTTAGCACCAACGCAGTCCTTGCTTTCTTGAAAGATGTTGTGTTACATGTTATTAGCCCAATAAGTTCGTAGTGCATTCTCTCTCTAGAAGATGTTGCTGCGATAGTTTTTTTTTATAGCACATGCCTCCAGTCTCTTTTGTCTCAAGGGCTCTGTTTAGGCACTTGTGCTACTGGCCAATTCTTGCATCTGTAATATTTTTTGTAAGTCATATCATTCTTTTGCAATGTATTGTTCATGCCTATAGTATACATTAGTCTTTGCCATAATCTTATTACGTATAGATTTTTACGCACTTTACAGCGACTGTTTTTAGGCCCCTTTACAGCCATGCCACATCTAATGTTCATATAATTGACTATTCATATACTACTAACAAATCATTACCATCGTCTTGGCGCTCTTTGGCCACATCTGGCCCTTGCGCCAAAAAACCACAATAATCATCAAAGTTTGACGGACTGGGTGGGAAATAGAACCTGGTACCCCGGAGTGCAAAACAAGCATGCTTACCTGTTGTTATGGCGGCTCTTTAGTACAGGCTGACCTAAATTAAGGTGTGCCTAGTGCGTGTGCCATATTGCGCGCGTCACATTGAAGCCATTTGGTTGACTAAAAGTTCTTTCAGGTTCCCACACGTAAACACTCTTAATGTGTCTCTGCCGTCCTTTATTGCGGGTACACCTAGAAAATGGTGTGTTCATTGACAAGGAGAGGTGGGACGTACTCCAGGGCGGTGGCCGGGACTCCCTGTTCTGCAAAGAACTGGCGAAATTGGTGTGGGGAGCCCCGGCACTCAGGGGTAGGAGCGTCACTGGGGCTCTTTGTCGCCGCTTTCTTAAGGACACCAATGCTGTTGAAAAGCCGGCTTTAAGCCCCCATAAATTGCAAGCTGTAGGTAGTAAGTATCATTCACATTCTTTCAAGTTTGTTTTTGTAATGGTTGTAGCAATGCATGTATAACACCGAAATGATCAATTTTTCAGACGCATTCGATGCATACCTTAGAAGATGTGCCCCTTCTGGAAGAGAAGAAGTTGCGGCGCTCCAAAATGAATAGATACCTGGCAGACATGCTGAGGGATCTAAAATAAGCATGCAATAGTGTACACATACAGGGTGTTTCAGCGAACACTTTCAAAAATTCTGAAAGGTTGCCTGTATGCGACGGAGTTTTTATTGCAACGCTGTATCCGTTCTTTCTCTATGGTGAAACGCTGCCTCCTTTCTTTCTTTATGGTGAAACGCTGTCTCCGTTCGACGGAAGGCACTTCACTCGCAGGGCGAAGCGTTCGAGACGCGTCGCGAGTAACGATCGCATTTTGCTACGATTTGAATCAGTGGCGCGCGTTCCTGGCCGGCGACTTTCGAGTGTGCAGATTTTGCCTCTGTCCTCTTCTGCACATGGTAGAGTCTATTAAGGTGCTGCTATTACTGACGGCGCTTCTCCGTGCTCCCTCAGGGGTTTTCGAATTAAGCTTCCTTTCCTTCTTTATATCAATATCATCATTTTAACTCGTCCGTGTTCGCGGGCATTCCTGCTATTCCAGGGGATGGTACAGGAAAGCTGATGCGAATGCTCAAAATCGCTATATGCGTCTTTTCACGGCGTTCTGGCTGAGGAGACGTTTATTGAAAAACATTCCGGCAGAACCCGTCTCACGATCATTCTTTCATTTATTACAACACTGGAGTCCTACTTCTCGTTGCCGCTGTATCTTGTAGTCACGCTGTTCATCCGTTTGCCGTGGTCTCGTTGGCAATTTCCTTCTGGCAGGTGCTATAACCTGGGTGGGTTTTTACAAAGAGTGCGTTTGTTATTGGCTTATGGTCGACATTTTCAGTTTCTCGGTGTTTGTATTTTTCTGTAGTTTCTTATGACTACTGCTTGGCATCTGGTTAGTATTCTGGACAGACTTGGCATGTTGGTGTGGTTGTCCTGAACAAAAGCCTTTCTTTCGATGTGTTATTTTCTGTGTAACTACGTGTCGCAGGTGGTTGGTCAGGGGATCGAAGGTCCCAGGTAATTGTATTCACGGAACAGCGCGTTTGCTTTGGCATTTCCCTCGATTCTCTGGCGGCCAAGCATCCATTTGAGGGCAGCTACTGCTTGTTTCAAGTTATGTGGTCTTTGGGGACGGTTTTAATTTCTGCCGGTAGTGTATTGTTTGTGAATTCTGGTATTACGTTAAGCGTTATCAGTGCATGCTTGTGGCCGCGGTTGTCGTGGTCCGTTATAGCGTTATCGACTGCGTATATTTCGAGCGCCGGTGCTCCCCTTGGGCGTTGTGGTATCCGTGTTCGGGCTATCACGGCTGTTTGGCCCGTTGTCATAGCTATATCGAAGCTGACATCCGTCTAATATATTATGGCTGTTGCGGGGACGACTTCCAAGTTTGTTAGTGTGTGGCTTTCTTAGTCCTCTCGCATCGTGCGTCTAAGGATTCATGTTCTTCGGTATCGGTAGCGCAGCTGTTCGACGAAGGACGTCCCAAGAAGGCAGCGTTTCAGATATTGGCGGGAACTGCCACGTTGAATATCCGAGTGACTCAAGCACTTTTCTTCCTTGTTTCGATTGTTGGAGCTGTTGCAGTTGAGCAAGGCGGTGCACACTGATTCTGTCGTCCAGTTGTTTAAAATACATGAAGTTTGACCGCGCGATCTAAGCGTTGACTTCCAACTGATCTTTATTTTTCGAAAAAAAAATCTAGCGTAGCTTGCACTGGAGGCGCGATGCTAGAGAGACAGCGGAGCTGATGGGAACCTAGTTAGTCCTGCTGTTGCTATTGAGCAAGGTGGTGCACACTGATTCTGTCGTCCAGTTGTTTAAAATACATGACGTTTGACCGCGCGAACTAAGCGTTGACTTCCAACTGATCTTTATTTTCGAAAACAAATCTAGCGTAGCTTGCACTGGAGGCGCGATGCTAGAGAGACAGCGGAGCTGATGGGAACCTAGTTAGTCCTGGCTTTTGGGCTAGGCTAAGCACTACCAAGTCATCCCCAGCATTTTCCGGAATTTATTAATTATTGCTTGATTAGCTTTTGATTGACTATAGCAAGGTATTGGCTACGTAGTTGGGCTAGGCTAAGCACTACCATGTTATCCCCAGCATTTCTCGGAATTTATTGATTGATCGATTAGCTATTGATTGGTTATCGATTGGCTATCGATGACTGACCAAGCTTAAGTAAACCCAACCACGCTTAGCTAGACTTAACGAGGCTCAGCTTCGTTCACCGGGATGTGCCATTGCACTTGGACCCTTTCTGCACTACTGCCAGGATGGGCCCACATTTTTTGTTCACGACTAACGGAATAACGGCGGGCTTAAACAGCTGCGCTGTTAAAAAAAGCATATATATATATATATATATATATATATATATATATTTATATATATATATATATATATATATACATAAGCGGGGTGCACATGCGCGACTGTACACTGAAACTGGCTCATATCAATGACAAAACATAATATCAGTCATCGTCCAGGAGCGGGCCAATCTTGTCTCTCGTACCTCAAATATGATTGTGAAATTGAAAGCTTGCTAACCGAATGTTCCCCTTCCGTTGCCGCTGCTTCTATTATAAGTCTGGTCTGGTCACGTGCGTGCCCAGCAATAACTAGGGTCATTGAAGACAGGGGTACAACCGTACTCTGAACAGTGTTGTGCCAAGAGGCCATCCCTGCCCTTCGGATTTTTGATGGTGCTCTTGAAGGCGCACGTTTATACACCTTCCGGTTTACCCCACGTATGTCTGCCGGCATGAGAGGGATATTATACACTTCGTTTTTAGTGCATTTAATGAACAGGTTCCTATGCTTCATGTTAGTCTTGTTATTCTTTATTTATATGACATGCCAGTTTGCATATACAGGCTATGTCATGTTAATAAGAAAAAAAATGGCCGCCATCGCGCCCTGCGAACGTGAATATACAGGGTGTCCCAGCTATCACGCAGCACGATAAAAAAAAAACAGCAACGGCGTTACGCGAAGAAAACCTAGTGCGTATTGTTTCGAGTACAGTGTAGTAGCCGCCAGTAATTTTTTCGTTACTGGTATTTAATTGATTAATTGCAATTAATTATCTAACTCGAGAAGTACTGTCCTAATTATCAAAGTGTCAATGAGGCGTTCGTAGGCAACCACGTGGGGCATCTAACTGCGGTATTTTCAGCGCCGTATTAATTGCGTACTCATTTTTTCCCAAGTGATACAGAAACCCTGCGAAATATAAAAAAAAAAAGTTGTCGCAGTTTCACCTGAAAGGTGAAGCATCAATTGCGATAGCAAATTTGTAGAGAGATATACGGAGTAATGATATTAGCTTTATCAGCTGTATAAACTTGGACATGCAGCAGCACCGGCAACGCGCCGAACTGTTGTCGACGCCGTCGGCATTTTGCCCGCGTTCGCTCAAAATGCGTGCGGCGTTGGTGACTGTTGCCGGAGCCTCTGATATAAATAGGCACTTGGTGCCGCAGCTAAACGTCGCCTCCCTTCCCTCCCCCTTCCCCCCCTCCCCCACGGCCTCTCGCGCATCGGAAGAAGGCGCGTTTGCTCTACATATATGGTGATTGTAAAGGAGGAAAGAGACGCCTACTTCTGCAGCCCTTAAGGAAGCACGGCGCAGAACGCGCGTTTATTCTCCGCCGTGCGTTCACTCCCCGTGAAAGAGCGCGTCCCTCGCGCCCTTTCACTCGCACATACAGCGTTCGGCGGCGCGCGGCCACGATTTCATCTCCATTGACGTCATACGGAACCTCACGGCGACGGCGACGGCGACGCCGACGGCGACGGCGACGGCAGAAATCTGCTTTTGAGTGTCCATATAATTGCTATCGCAATAAAACCACGTGACGGCGCTCCAACCCGCATAATAAAGCAGCGCCCTCGAACTAGCTCCCTCTGAGTTAGCCAGAATGAAATAATCGAAAGAAGGAAGAAATCGTGACCGAGTTTGTGCTTTACTCCGACCGAAGGAGCACATCGCCTTTGGTGTTAGTTGGAAACGAGCTGCGATAGCTGTGGTCTTAGCGTAGATAGTGTGCATGGGTGGCTTTTTTTATTGCGATAGCAATTATATGGACACTCAAAAGCAGATTTCTGCCGTCGCCGTCGCCGTGAGGTTCCGTATGACGTCAATGGAGATGAAATCGTCGCCGCGCGCCGCCGAACGCTGTATGTGCGAGTGAAAGGGCGCGAGGGACGCGCGCGTTCGCGGGGAGTGAACGCACGGCGGAGAACAAACGCGCGTTCTGCGCTGTGCTCCCTTAAGGGCTGCAGAAGTAGGCGTCTCTTTCCTCCTCTACAATCACCATGTATGTAGAGTAAACGTACCTTCTTCCGACGCGCGAAAGGCTGTGGGGGAGAGGGGGGAGGGGGGCAGGGAAGGGAGGCGACGTTTAGCTGCGGCACCAAGTGCCCATTTATATCAGTCACCAACGCCGGCAACAGTCACCAACGCCGCACGCATTTTGAGCGAACGCGGGCAAAACGCCGGCGGCGTCGACAACAGTTCTGCGTGTTGCCGGTGCTGCTGCATGTCCAAGTTTATACAGCTGATAAAGCTGCTATCATTACTCCGTATAGCTCTCTTTAAGTTTGCTATCGCAATTGATGCTTCGCCTTTCAGGTGTAACTGCGACAACTTTTTTTACCTGCGCAGAACCTGTCACCGCAGAAGCTGATCGATTAAATCCGCGCAAAGGTTTAAATGTGTGTTTTGTATCGCCCCAGTCGCCATGTCTTATTCTAATGAGCAGAAGGCGAACATGATGCTTGCCTTGGGGAGCTTCAAATGGCAACACAAGAAAGGCCGCAAAGATTTATCGTTCATGGAAGTGTGGCGGTAGACCCAACGCATCGACAATCATCAGAAATTATGAAAGCCTGCGAGAAACCGGCAGCTTCAAAAAAACAGCGGCAGATGACTTCATATTTGAGTTCTAAAATACGCGCGGACAGGCCGCCAATGGAAACTGAACCTGGCAACGTTCAACACGCGCACCCTCTCGAGTGAAGCTAGCTTAGCAGGACTATTTGAAGAATTATCAGGCATTTCCTGGGATATTATTGGCCTTAGTGAGGTTAGAAGAACTGGTGAGGCTTACACAGTGCTGACTAACGGCCACGTCCTCTGCTACAGAGGTCTTCCAGATAAGAAAGAATCCGGGGTAGGATTTCTAGTGCATAACAACATAGCGGGCAACATTGATGAATTCTACAGCATTGATGACAGGGTAGCAGTCGTCGTAATAAACCTGAATAGGAGGTACAAAATGAAGGTAGTACAAGCCATGCCCCAACCTCCAGTCACGACGATGAAGAAATAGAACAGTTTTATGAAGATGTTGAATTAGCAATAAGAAAGGTGCAAACTCCTTATACTAGTCATGGGCGACTTCAATGCAAAAGTGGGAAAAAAGCAGGATGGTGAGCAAGCAATTGGCAACTACGGCATCGATCCTAGGAATGCAAGAGGAGAGATGTTAGTAGAATTCGCGGAAAGGAATAGGCTCCGAATAATGAATACCTTCTTCAGGAAGCGCAGCAACAGGAAGTGGACCTGGAAAAGCCCTAATGGAGAAACAAGGAATGAAATAGATTTCATACTCTCTGCCGATCCAAGCATAGTCCAGGATGTAGAAGTGTTAGGTAAGGTTAAGTGCAGTGACCATAGGTTAGTGAGGTCTAGGATTTCTCTCAATTTGAAGAGAGAGAGAATGAAATTAGTCAAAAGGAAACAGGCCAACCTAGAGGCAGTAGGGGTAAAAGCAGACCAATTCAGGCTGGTGCTTGCAAACAAATATGCAGCTTTAGAAAAGGAAGATCAAGACAACATAGAGGTAATGAATGAAACCGTAACTAGGTTGATCTCAGAAGCAGCAATTGAAATGGGAGGTAGGGCACCAAGGCAACCAGTAGGTAAGCTCTCCCAAGAAACAAAGGACCTAATAAAGAAACGACAGAAGATGGAAATGTGCAACTCAAGAGATCAGATAAAATTCGCTGAACTGTCAAAACTAATCAAAAAAAGTAAGGGATATTCGAAATTATAACGTGGTAAAGATTGTGGAAGCCGTAAAATACGGACGCAGCATTAAATCAGTAAGATGATGATGATGTGTGGTGTTTTATGGCGCAAGGGCCAGATATGACCAAAGAGCGCCATGACAAATGGTAATGATATCGATGAATTGTGGATGGCGTGGAGAATCAATGCCTGATGGTAGATGTGACATGGCTGTAGAAGGGCCTAAGAACTGTCGCTGTATTTGGCGTAAAACATGTAGGTGGTAAAATAATGACACAAACTAGTTAGTGATGCGGGCTATGGCAAATGGGTTTCGCTAAAAACGTATGATGTAAGGCATATAACAGTGATACTAGGGCTTGAAGAGAGCCCTTGAATACAAGGGCTGTTAATCACATGCTAAAAATTGCCTGGCCAAATGATTTTCGGGGTGTTTACTTCATTTAAGAATTCTAAAACTGTTTTCAGGTTCAAAAGCGGTTCATAGCTAAGAAAGTATGATGGGTGAAGAGGTATGTTTTCGCGATATGCAGAAGGGAAATACCTTTTCCTTTCTGCTTCTACTGCAGGACACTGAATGAGAACATGAACAACTGTCAGAATATTGCCGCACTTACTACAAGTCGGAGGATCACTCCCAGTCAAGAGGTGAGAGTGAGTACTGTAAGTGTGTCCTATTCTTAATCGACAAAGAAGTACTTCCTTATATCGTATATCGTGCTGTTTTCCCAGTTATCCAGTTCCCTAGTTTTGGTTTTATCATGTGTAGCTTATTTAGTACCTGGGTATCCCACTCTCCTTGCCAATGCTTCCTCAGCTTACGGCGTAGAAAAGACTTTAGGTGTATGGCAGGGATGGGGATATTTGCGTCTGTATCGCTAAAGGTTACTGACGTAGCATTTTTGTCAGCAGCTTCATTGCCTTTTATACCTTTGTGGCCAGGTACCCAGCATACGAAAATCATTTGGTTGCACACATATGCCGAGCACAATAAACTGTCATCATCATCATCATCATCAGCCTATATTTATGTCCACTGCAGGACAAAGGCCTCTCCCTGCGATCTCCAATTACCCCTGTCTTGCGCTAGCGTATTCCAACTTGCGCCTGCGAATTTCCTAACCTCATCATCCCACCTGACTTTCTGCCGTCCTCGACTGCGCTTCCCTTCTCTTGGTATCCATTCTGTAACCCTAATGGTCCACCGGTTATCCATCCTACGCATTACATGGCCTGCCCAGCTCCATTTCTTCCGCTTAATGTCAACTAGAATATCGTCTACACCCGTTTGTTCTCTGATCCACACCGCTCTCTTCCTGTCTCTTAACGTTACTCCTAAGATTTTTCGTTCCATTGCTCTTTGTGCGGTCCTTAACTTGTTCTCGAGCTTCTTTGTTAACCTCCGAGTTTCTGCCCCGTATGTTAGCACCGGTAGAATGCAATGATTGTACACTTTTCTTTTCAACGACAGTGGTAAGCTCCCAGTCAGGATTTGGCAATGCCTGCCGTATGCACTCCAACCTAATTTTATTCTTCTGTAAATTTCTTTCTCATGATCAGGGTCCCCTGTGAGTAATTGACCGAGATAAACATATTCCTTCACAGATTCTAGAGGCTGACTGGCGATCCTGAATTCTTGTTCCCTTGCCAGGCTATTGAACATTATCTTTGTCTTCTGCATGTTCATCTTCAACCCAATTCTTGCACTTTCTCGATGAAGGTCCTCAATCATTTGTTGTAATTCCTCTCCCTTGTTGCTCAATAGGACAATGTCATCTGCAAACCGAAGGTTGCTGAGATATTCGCCATCGATCCTCACTCCTAATCCTTCCCATTCTAAGAGCTTGAATACTTCTTCTAAGCATGCAGTGAATAGCATTGGAGAGATTGTGTCTCCTTGCCTGACCCCTTTCTTGATAGGTATCTTTCTACTTTTCTTGTGGAGAACCAAGGTAGCTGTGGAATCCTTGTAGATATTTGCCAAGATATTCACGTATGCCTCCTCCACTCCTTGATTACGCAATGCCTCTATGACTGCTGATATCTCTACCGAATCGAATGCCTTTTCATAATCTATGAAAGCCATATAGAGAGGTTGATTGTACTCCGCAGATTTCTCGATTACCTGATTGATGGCATGGATATGGTCCATCGTAGAATATCCCTTCCTGAAGCCAGCCTGTTCTCTTGGTTGACTGAAGTCAAGTGTAAGCTTGACTTCAGTCAAACTTCAGTTAAACTGTACAGTTCATTAAAGACGGAGTTCTTGTGTTTCCGTAGACTACGTAGGGCTTTGACTACACTTAATGAGTCTGTGAAGACAATAGCCCTAGCGACATTTGTGAGCCTTATGTGTTTAACAGCCGATAGTATAGCGTATGCTTCTGCTGCAAAAATAGATGTGTGTGGATTTAGTGCCCCAGATGTAGAAAATGAGTCTCCGAGAGCTGCGTAAGAAACACCAGCAGTGGACTTCGAAGCATCTGTATAGTATTCTGCGCAGGAGTACTTCTCCTGGAGCTCAAGAAAAATGGGAATGTATATGTGCCTCCGGTGCTTGTTTGGATATTTCTATAACAGAGATATCACACTGAATAGTCTGCCATTCCCAAGGTGAGGGTAGGCGATTAGGAGCCATGAGGACATTTTCTAGTAGCGAGACACCTGTGTCCTTTGCCATTGCCTCTAAACGAAGGTTGAGTGGAGCCCTAACAGCAGGGCGGTTATGGAACAGCCTGGCAGTGGAGATGTCGCGAATGGTAAAATGACATGGATGCTGACTATCCGATTGAACCTTCAGGGCGTAGAAAAAACTTAAATATGTTCTTTGTAGATGTAGAGACCATTCGTTAGAGTCCACATACAGGCTTTCTACAGGACTAGTCCTGAAAGCACCTGTAGCAAGGCGTATACCCAAGTGGTCAACAGTATCTAGCATCCTCAAAGCACTAGGTGCAGCAGAGTTATACACTATAGCTCCGTAATCGAGGCGTGACCGTATAAGACTTTTGTAGAGGCTCAAAAGGCATCTCCTGTCACTTCCCCAAGATGTCCGAGACATAAGCTTCAGTAAATTCATTGTCTTCAGATACCTCATTCTCAGATACCTGAGGTGAGGAACAAGAGTTAATTTGGAGTCTAAGAAAATTGCTAAAAATTTATGCTCGTGGCTGACAGATAGCCGTTGTCCATTAAGATCAATAGCGGGGTCAGGCAGTATACCTCTCTTGTTGGAGAAGAGAACGCATGTGCTTTTTTGGGGGTTGAGTTTAAATCCATTCTCGTCCGCCCATTTAGACAATTTATTTAAGCCAAGCTGTACTTGTCGCTCGCAGATACTAAGATTACATGATTTGAAACCCATTTGGAGATCATCCACATATACAGAATAAAACATTGTATGTGGTATGACAGTTTGGAGTGAGTTCATTTTGACAATAAATAAAGTACAGCTTAGCACACCACGTTGTGGTACACCAGCCTCCTGCGTGAATTGTCGAGACGGGACGTTACCAACTCTAACACGGAACGTGCGATCTGAGAGGTAACTCTGTATCACATTTAGTAAGTTGCCTCGGACTCCCATTCCAGCCAGGTCGCGGAGAATACCAAAACGCCAAGTTGTGTCGTATGCCTTCTCCATATCTAAGAATACTGACAGGAAAAACTGTTTATGAACAAAGGCATCACGGATATTGGTCTCGATGCGGACAAGGTGATCTGTTGTGGATCTACCTTCTCTAAAGCCGCAATGAAAGGGATCGAGTATTTTGTTGTTTTCGAGATAATATATGAGGCGTCGGTTAACCATTTTCTCAAAGAGTTTGCATATACAACTTGTCAGAGCTGTAGGTCTATAACTACTGGGTGAGGAAGGGTCCTTGCCCTCTTTAAGAATAGGAATTACGATGGCTTCTTTCCAGGCGGACGGAATATAGCCAGCAGAGAACATGGAGTTAAATAGTGAGAGTAGTGCTCTGTGGGTTTCAGGATGTAAATGTTCGACCATTTCATATATTATTCTGTCACTTCCTGGAGCGGATTTCTTACAACAATTCAGTGAAGCCTGGAATTCCGCCATGCTAAATGGACGATTGTATGCATCATTCGCTGTGGTTTTTTGACCCAGAGGCTGACGCTCTGCTTGTCGCTGCTATCTTAGAAATGTATCTGTGTAATGTATGTACTGGAAATGCGCTCGAAATGTGCTCCTAAACAATCAGCCTGGTCCTCAAGAGTGGCTCCTTGTGTGTTTACTAAAGGTAGAGGATGAGTTTCGCGGCCTTTTATTTTCTTAACTCTGTTCCAGACTTTTCTTTCGTCTGTATAGGAATTAATGCCGGAGAGGTATTTTTGCCAGCTTTCTCTTTTGGCACGGCGGCGCGTTCTTCTACCTTCAGACTTTATTTTCTTAAAGCTGATCAGGTTTTCTGTAGTCGGAGAGTTACGGAGGTGATACCAAGCCTTATTTTGTTTCTTTCGCGCTACCCTACATTCATCGTTCCACCAGGGAACACGTCGTTTAGAAGATGATTCGTTTGTTTGTGAGATACATATCGACGCTGCATCGAAAATAAGTGCTGTTAAATGTGCAACTGCATCATCAATACTAAGCATACGGATGCCATTCCAGGTCAAATATGTCAACTCTCTGTATCGCTGCCAGTCCGCTGAGTCGACTTTCCACTGGGGCAGATGGGGTAAGAATTCGTCCTGTTTTGTTAATTTTAAAGTAATCGGAAAATGGTCGCTCCCGTATAGATCAGAACCACCTTCCATTCCAAGTATGGCATCACTGTACTCGATGCAATACTTAAGTCAATGTATGAAAATGTTTTGTTTGCGACGCTGTAGAAGGTTGGTTCTTTCTTATTTAATAAACATGCACCTGTAGATATTGCGACGCTGTAGAAGGTTGGTTCTTTCTTATTTAATAAACATGCACCTGTAGATAACAGGAAGTTTTCTATCAGGCGCCCTCTGGCATCACATCGAGTCACCCCACAGGGTATTATGTGCATTTAGGTATCCAACGAGAATATAGGGCTCCCGAAGTTGAGCAATAAAGCTTTCGAATTCTGTTCTGGAGAGTTGATAGCTGGGGTGGATGTATAAGGAAGTAATTGTTAACAGCTTATCAAAAAGCACTGCTCTGACTGCAACTGCCTCAAGGGCCGTTTCCAGCTGCAAATGTTGACAGGCGACACCCTTATCAACTATTATGGCGACACCGCCCGATGAGACCAAAGCGCCATTGCGGTCTTTACGGTAAATGGCATATTGCCGCAGAAAGTTTGTGTGTGTAGGATTGAGGTGTGTCTCTTGCACACAGAGCACTCGTGGATTAAACTTGTGTAGGAGTTCCTTTATGTCGTCTAGATTGTGGAGTAGACCTCTCACATTCCAATGCATGATCTGTGTAGCCATATTGGAAGTGTTTTGTGGTGTGTGTCAAGAGAAAAAAGGTAGCTCACGAGACCTTTCCAGGCCCCGTGATGCGGGATTTTTCTTTTCTCCCGGCGCGCTCCACGGAGCTACGGCGTTCCTTCGGCGCCTGGGACGCCGGAGTAGTGATGCTTGCATCCATCGCCTCGTCAGAGGCGCTGGATGCTGCCCGCTCCACGGGCACACTCAGGGGTTTTTGGGGCCGGTCTGCACGAGCAGTGACCCTGGGGCCGGCAGGTCCGGAGGACTGCTGGCCCTGCGTTGTAGGGGGCGGAACAGCACTGGCTGCTCCTGCCAGGGGGACTGAAGGCGTAACCGCCGTCACACTCTGTGTGACTCGGGCGGCCGCCGCAGAATATGACGCTGCCCCCCGGCGCGCCACATCGGTGTAGGAAGGACTGAACTGATTATGGGCAGCAAAACGCTTGCGCACCTCTGGAAATGAAATGTTTAGTTTGACTTTGAGTTGTATTATTTCTTTTTCTTTCTTTCATGACGGGCACGATCGCGAATAGGCGGGGTGGTCTCCGTCACAGTTGGCACAATGGGTTGTGGAAGTGCAGATGTCTGAGGCATGTTCTTTAGAAGCACATTTTGCACAGGTAGCGCGCCCTCGCAGCTCTGAGACCCATGCCCAAAACGCTGACACTTGAAGCATCGGCGCGGATTGAGAATGTACGGTCGTACACGGAGCTTACAAAATCCGGTCTCGATTGAATCTGGTAGGTCGCTTGTTCCAAAAGTGATGATTACATGTTTTGTGGGAATTTCCTTGTCGTCACGCCTTAACTTAATTCTTTGTACTTTTACTACATTTTGGTCTTGCCATCCATCCAACAGCTCGCTTTCACTGAGTTCTAGAAGGTCGTCTTCAGAGATGCCACCGCGTACAGTGTTCATTGACCTGTGAGGGCCCACTGAGACGGGAATGTCACTAAATGCAACAAGTTTCGACAATTTGTTGTACTGGAGCTTATCACGCACGTCCAAAAGAAGGTCTCCGCTTCCCACTTTAGTGACTTTGTAACCTGGGCCGATTGCTTCTGTCAGACATTTTGCTACAACAAATGGGGATATTGTACGGACAGTCTTGGTTTCGTGTTGGCTATGTATTACGTGGTACTTGGGAAAATTTTCTTTAGACTTCATGAAGAAGTTGAATGTTTCATCGGTGCGCCCCCTTTTCAGGGAGCGATCAGGGAGTAGGGGAAAAGCATTTGCCATATAGGTTTGCAAAATTCGGCGGCGATGGTAGCCACCCACCACGGAGCCCAACAAGGGGACGCTACAAGGTTGGAATACCTGCAGACGCCAGCCATGCATCGCTGCTATAACCTAATATAGAATACCCAAGGTTGGATAAGTACACCAGGTTAACCCTTGCCGCCCAGAAATTCGGAAGTGAGAAGAAGTGACTAGAAGACCGGAAAGATGGAAAAGTGAGAGAGAAAGGCTAAAGACTGAAGAGGGGGACAGGAAAAGGCGACTGCCGATTTCCTCCAGGTGGGTCAGTCTGGAGGTGCCGTCTATGTGAAGCAGAGGCCGAAGAGGTGTGTTGCCTCCGCCGGGGAGCCTTAAAGGTCCAAACAGCCGGCATTGGCTCAACCCCCAGGATCCCCCTTTCCCCAGACACGGCTAAGCCGCACACGGCTACACGCGGGAGGGTCCAACCCTCGTGTGCTCGGGTCCGTGGTGTCGCCACACACCAAACGCCTGCTGACGCAGACGCCCCTGCGGGGAAATCAGTAAGGAGAAAGCTTGGCATAGGACAAGGCAAGATGCATGCACTGAAAGATACGCATTGTAATATTGTCACGTAGTAGTGACGGTAGAGAAAACAGTCACAAAACTGTGTATGACGAAACTGGTTGTTTATTGGGCGAACCTGTGCCCACAAAAGCAAGCTACACTCAAAGCACAACGATAGCGGCGAACACAGTCGGCGATCGTCGAAAATCTGATCAGCGGCGAAACGCGTCGGCTTTTATACCTGAGTCATCGAAGGTTCCAGATTAATCCCTGGGGCCCGCGTGTCTTCCAGAAAGTTCTAGACAATTCGCGTCGCTCATACAATCAGATTACATGAGCGTCGGTGACCACAGACGACGGACAGAAGCATCGATAACGTTCGGGAAGCTTCCGATGCAGGCGCGATCTGCGCCGAGCGATAACGTTTAACATTTGTCAGCCAATGTTGAAAGCGGCTACCGGTGAAAGATAAACATGTGTACGTGTCAATACCCTCCCCTTAAAAAGCATCGTCCCGATGCTACAAACAAACACGAAAGCGAAAGCAAAACCATGCGTAATAAACAAAATAACAAAAAACAATAACAAAGTAACAAAGTACCTAAGTTTGTCAGCGGGCGTAGAAAGGCTTAAGACGCACCACGTGGATGACTTCAGGTCGTGCCCGGCGCCGCTGTGATTGCGAAATGCCGTCTGGCACGACCTCATAGTCCAGTGCGCCAATACGTCGGGTGATCTTATATGGTCCGAAATAGCGACGTAACAGCTTCTCGCTAAGTCCTCGTCGGCGTATCGGAGTCCAGACCCAAACACGGTCACCGGGCTGGTACTCGACGTAGCGTCGTCGAAGGTTGTAGTGTCGGCTGTCGGTCCTCTGCTGGTTCTTGATGCGCAGGCGGGCGAGCTGTCGACCTTCTTCGGCACGCTGCAAATAGGTGGCAACGTCGAGATTTTCTTCGTCGGTGACGTCCGGTAGCATGGCGTCAAGCGTCGTTGCCGGGTTCCTTCCGTAGACCAGGTTGAACGGCGCCATGTGCGTCGTTTCTTGCACGGCCGTGTTGTATGCGAAGGTCACGTACGGAAGGATGGCATCCCACGTCTTGTGTTCGACGTCGACGTACATTGCCAGCATGTCGGCGATGGTCTTATTTAGGCGCTCGGTGAGGCCATTCGTCTGCGGGTGGTAGGCGGTGGTCCGGCGATGGCTTGTGTGGCTGTATCGCAGGATGGCTTGAGTTAGTTCTGCCGTAAAGGCAGTACCTCTGTCGGTGATGAGGACTTCTGGGGCACCGTGACGCAGGAGGATGTTCTCAACGAAGAATCGAGCTACCTCGGCAGCACTGCCTTTGGGCAAGGCTTTTGTTTCGGCGTAGCGGGTGAGGTAGTCCGTAGCTACGACGATCCATTTATTCCCGGACGTCGACGTCGGAAAAGGCCCCAGTAAGTCCATCCCAATCTGCTGGAACGGTCGGCGAGGTGGCTCGATCGGCTGTAGAAGTCCGGCTGGCCTTGTCGGCGGTGTTTTGCGTCGCTGACAGTCTCGGCATGTCCTTACGTAATGGGCGACGTCGGCAGAGAGGCGAGGCCAGTAGTATTTTTCTTGTATCCTTGCGAGCGTGCGGGAAAAACCGAGGTGTCCAGCCGTTGGGTCGTCATGGAGAGCTTGCAGAACCTCTGGACGCAATGCTGAGGGTACCACGAGGAGGTAGTTGGCTCGGAGAGGCGAGAAGTTCTTCTTTAGGAGAATGTCGTTTTGCAAGAAAAACAACGCCAATCCTCGCCTGAACACCTTCGGCACAGTGACGGTCTTGCCTTCCAGGTAATCTACAAGGTTCCTTAGTTCCGGGTCGGCTCGCTGTTGTTCGGCGAATTCGTCGGCACTGATGCGTCCCAAGAAAGTGTCGTCATCCTGGTCATCCTGTGGCGGCGGTTCGACGGGGGCGCGAGACAAGCAGTCGGCGTCAGAGTGCTTTCGCCCGGACTTGTAAACGACGGTGATGTCGAATTCTTGAAGTCTCAGACTCCATCGTGCGAGGCTACCTGAAGGATCCTTCAAGTTAGCTAGCCAACACGAGGCGTGGTGGTCGCTCACAACTTTAAAGGGCCTGCCATAGAGGTAGGGGCGAAACTTTGATGTAGCCCAGATGATGGCGAGGCACTCCTTTTCTGTTGTGGAATAATTTGCTTCCGCCTTCGATAGCGACCGGCTAGCGTAACTTACAACCCTTTCTAGTCCATCAGTCCTCTGCACAAGCACGGCGCCGAGTCCTACGCCGCTTGCGTCGGTGTGGACTTCGGTATCGGCATTTTCGTCGAAATGCGCAAGGATGGGCGGCGATTGTAGGCGTCGCTTCAGTTCTTCAAATGCTTCGATTTGCGGCATCTCCCACTTGAACTCGACGTCGGCCTTCGTGAGGTACGTCAGTGGCTCGGCGATCCGTGAAAATCCTTGACGAAGCGCCTGTAATAGGCGCACAGTCCCAGAAATCTACGCACTGCCTTCTTGTCAGCGGGCAGAGGAAAGTTGGAGATGGCCGCAGTTTTCTGAGGGTCGGGGCGCACTCCAGACTTGTTGATGACGTGGCCCAAAAACAAGAGCTCCTCATATGCGAAGCGGCACTTTTCTGGCTTTAACGTGAGTCCGGAGGTTTTGATTGCTTGAAGAACTGTTTCAAGGCGCCGCAGGTGTTCTTCGAAGCTTGAGGCAAACACAACGACGTCGTCCAAATAGACGAGGCAAGTCTGCCACTTCAAGCCTGCCAGTACTGTATCCATGACGCGTTGGAAAGTCGCAGGTGCCGAGCAAAGACCAAACGGCATGACCTTGAACTCGAACAGTCCGTCTGGTGTTATAAAGGCCGTCTTCTCCCGGTCCCTCTCGTCGACTTCGATTTGCCAGTAGCCGGTTTTGAGGTCCATCGACGAAAAATACTTTGCGTTGTATAGTCGATCCAAGGCGTCGTCAATCCGTGGAAGGGGGTATACGTCCTTCTTCGTGACCTTGTTGAGGCGACGATAATCGACGCAGAAACGTAGGGTTCCATCCTTCTTCTTCACTAACACCACGGGGGACGCCCACGGACTCTTGGACGGCTGGATGATGTCGTCGCGTAGCATTTCGTCGACTTGTTGCCTTATGGCCTCGCGTTCGCGTGCCGAAACTCGGTACGGGTTCTGACGCAGTGGGCGGACATTTTCGTCGGTTATGATTCGGTGCTTGGCGACAGGGGTTTGTCGAACTTTTGACGACGACGAGAAGCAATCCTTGTATTGCAGGAGCAGAGCTTTTAGTTGTTCTTTCTTATGCCTGGGAAGGTTCTGATTAACGTTGAAAGTTGCTTCAGGTATTATAGTCGTCGTTGCGGGTGCACTGGAATCCGTGAAGGCGAAAGCACTGCTGGCTTGTACTATTTCGTCGATGTAGGCAACCGTGGTGCCTTTGTTAATGTGCTTGTATTCGGGGCTGAAGTTCGTGAGCATCACCGTTGCTTTCCCTGCACGTAGCTCAGCTATGCCTCTAGCGACGCAAATTTCACGGTACAGCAGTAAGTGATGATCGCCCTCGATGACGCCCTCCATGTCTGCAGGCACTTCCGTACCGACGGAAATCATTACGCTGGAGTGAGGCGGAACGGTGACTTGTTCTTCAAGCACATTCAAGGCATGGTAACTGATGCATGTATCCGGCGGTATCGCTTTGTGTGTTGAAAGCGTTATCGACTTGGACCTTAAGTCGATGACTGCACCATGTTGGTGTAGAAAGTCCATGCCTAGGATGACGTCCCTGGAGCAGTGCTGCAGGATTACGAAGCTCGCCGGGTAAGTGCGGTTGTTTACCGTGACTCGCGCTGTGCAGATTCCAGCCGGCGTTATTAGGTGACCTCCCGCTGTCCGTATATCGGGTCCTTGCCAGGCCGTCTGCACCTTCTTTAACTTGGCGGCGAACGCGCCACTGAAAACTGAATAGTCGGCGCCAGTGTCGACGAGAGCGGTGACGTTATGACCATCGATGAGCACGTCTAGATCGGTAGACCGGCGTCTGGCGTTGCAGTTAATTCGTGGCGTCGGATCACGGCTGCGTCGGCTTGCTCTGCTGCTGCTACGTCGCGTCGGAAGGTCTTCGTTCGGCGGCGATGTGCTGTCAAGGCTGTTGCTAGGCGGCGTGCTGATATCTCGTCGTGATGATTCGCGAATCGTCGTCGTCGTCGGCGGCGGAGGATCTTCGGCATTGCGTCGTACAGCAACCGCACCTCCATCGGTTGCTGCTTTTAGTTTCCCGGGTATGGGCTGGGAGATCGGCCCCGGGTTGGGCCGGTATACAGGCGGCGATGCGGCGAGATGTAGCGGCCTGGTGACGGCGAGCGTGAGGGCCGTCGGGGTTGCCACTGGGCTCCGGCAAGGTAGTCGGCGATGTCACGTGGTCGCTCGCCAAGCTGTGGACGTGGCGCGTTGACGGCGAACCCTCGTAGGCCCATCTCGCGGTATGGGCATCGGCGGTAGACATGGCCGGCTTCCCCGCAGTGATAGCAGAGCGGGCGGTGGTCGGGGGCGCGCCAAATGTCCGTCTTCCGCTGGGAGCTGCGCTGGGCGACGGGCGGGCGTGCTGGCGGCGGTGGCGGTGGACGACGGAACTGCGGCGTTACGGGGCCCTGGCGCGAGCGCGAAGGGGGGCCTTGACGACGGGCGACGGCGGCGTAGGTCATCGCTTGCGGCTGTGGTTGAGGCGATACCGGAACTTCTGGCACTTCTAGTGATCGCTGAACCTCTTCTTTAACTATGTCAGCGATTGAAGTCACCTGAGGATGCGATCTTGGGAATAATTTCTGTAGTTCTTCCCGTACAACCGCTCTGATCGTCTCGTGCAGGTCGTCGGCGCCTAGAGCTTGAGCTTCGGCGTAGTTTGTCAGTGCACGGCGGTTGTATTGCCTGGCTCGCATTTCAAGGGTCTTCTCGATGGTTGTGGCCTCCGAAACAAATTCTGCCACAGTCTTGGGCGGGTTGCGCATCAATCCAGTGAATAGATGCTCTTTGACGCCCCGCATCAAGAACCGAACTTTCTTTTCCTCTGACATATTGGGTCGGCGTGGCGGAAGAGGCGAGTCATCTCCTCCGTGAAGATTGCGATGTTCTCGTTCGGCAATTGCACTCTGGTTTCTAATAAAACTTCGGCCCTTTCTTTTCGCACGACATTCGTGAAAGTCCTCATGAAGTTCTCACGAAATAGGTCCCACGTCACCAGGGTGGTCTCTCTGTTCTCAAACCAGGTCCGAGCAGCATCATCTAATGAAAAATACACATGGCGCAGCTTGTCGTCGTCGCTCCATTTGTTGAACGTCGCGGTCCTCTCGTATGTCTCCAGCCAGGTTTCAGGGTCTTCAGCCGATGATCCACGAAAAGTCGGTGGCTCCCGAGGTTGCTGCAGCAGGATGGGGGACGCTGGTGCTGCCATTTTGGTCGTTGACTTGGCCTTGATTGCAGTGGTCTTTTCGGGAAGAAGTCCGAACTCCGGCACAAGTCCTTGCTGCCTACGGCTAGCTCGCTGGTCCTTGGCGACGTTGGTCTCGTTCTCTGGTTTCGGGCTTGGGTCGCGGCTTTGCGGGGGCGTTCGGTGCATGAACGAACTAGCACCTCCACCAGATGTCACGTAGTAGTGACGGTAGAGAAAACAGTCACAAAACTGTGTATGACGAAACTGGTTGTTTATTGGGCGAACCTGTGCCCACAAAAGCAAGCTACACTCAAAGCACAACGATAGCGGCGAACACAGTCGGCGATCGTCGAAAATCTGATCAGCGGCGAAACGCGTCGGCTTTTATACCTGAGTCATCGAAGGTTCCAGATTAATCCCTGGGGCCCGCGTGTCTTCCAGAAAGTTCTAGACAATTCGCGTCGCTCATACAATCAGATTACATGAGCGTCGGTGACCACAGACGACGGACAGAAGCATCGATAACGTTCGGGAAGCTTCCGATGCAGGCGCGATCTGCGCCGAGCGATAACGTTTAACATTTGTCAGCCAATGTTGAAAGCGGCTACCGGTGAAAGATAAACATGTGTACGTGTCAATATCATCAGCAATTTCGATGACATAGTAAAAGCAGCGGAAGAATTAGTCACCTGTACAGTGCCCAAAACAGCCAAGCTACTTTCATTCAAACTAGTGATGAACCGGATACAGAGGCTCCTTCTACTACTAGCGCTGAAATTAGAAGGGCCTTGAAGGCAAGAACCAGGGGAAAAGCGCTGGAGAAGATTGAATCCCATTAGAATTTCTCAAAGTGGAGGAGATATCATGCTTGAAAAGCTTGC
>NC_051157.2:233218484-233223484 GCF_013339745.2 Dermacentor silvarum
ATCTTGAACCGGCGGACCTTCCTGATCTCCTGGCTCGGCCGAGCACTAAACAAAGCGGCGCCCGCCGACAGCTGGTGTAAGAGCCGTCTGTATAAATGTGATGCGCGCGCTCCTGCGTCACAGCCACCGCATCACGTGCGTTAAGACGCCGGAAAGGGTGGCTGTGCCGCTCCGCAGGGTGGTCCGACCAGATGTCGCGGGGGAACTCGATTGCGCGAGGGTTGTAATAGGTCGGCCCGTAACAGGTGGGCTCCCGCAACTGAAGAGTGAAACTCGGCGCACAGGCGATCTAGCTCGAGCTCCAACGGCGGAGCCCGGGCCAGCACCTGCAGCGCCGCGGAGCGCGTCGTGCGGTACGCCCCAGTAAGCGCAATTAACGGCAAGGCGCTGGAATCGATTGCACTTTTGCCTTTATATTGAGTCAGCATACGGTGACCACCAAACCGGAGCTGCATAGGTGACGGCAGGTAGTATGACCTGACGATAAAGCGTCCTCACCGCGGAGCGGGTTGTCGAATAATGAATTTTGAAGAAAGCTAAAATTTTAGGTGAAAGGATTTCCAATTTTTCGCGTAAGTAATCCGCGTGTTCCTTAAAACCCCAAGCGCGAATCAAATATAACCCCCAAAATTTTGATAGTGGTCTTATGCTGTAACCTGCCGTCACCCATGCACACCTTCAGATGGGGCCCCCGCACGGCGGCGCTCCCGTGAGGGAAAGCGAGAAAAAATGATTTTGCCACACTGACAGTCACTTTCGATCGCGAGGACCACTCGGCAACCCGCTGGAGAGCGAGCGCCGCGGTCCTCTCGATCGCAGCGCGGTTCTCGCCCGGCACCACAAGCACTGTGTCGTCAGCGTAGGCCTGAATGCTGACGCCGGGAGGCAGACGGACGTCTAACAGTCCTGAAATGACGATGTTCCACAGCAGGGGACTGATGGGCGACCCCTGCGGACTGCCCAGAGTGGGGTGGGCAGAGACTTCGCCCGTGTGGCAACGATAAGTTACCGTGCGATCTGTCAGAAAGGAACGGAGGAGGTAGAACAAGTTGCGTGGACAACCGTGTCGCTGTAAGAATTCTAGAACCAATGGATGCCAAACTGAATCGAATGCACCTTTAAAATCCAATGAAATGAGAATTGCGGGAATGTTTAATTTTTTGAGATGAAACAAATTTTGGCGGAGTTGGTACAAAGCCTTGACGGCGCTCTTCCCGTGCGTGAAGCCGAATTGGTTTTTGTGGAGAAGGTTGGAAGAATGTAAGAAAAAATAGAGTCTCGAATTAAGTAGGCGTTCTAAAATTTTGCCAAAAAGCGAGTTCATTACGATTGGACGATAGGAAGAGGTATCGTCAGGGGGTCTGTGCGGTTTTGGAATAAAGATGATGCGACCCTTCTTCCACGCAGAGGGAAAATGGCCGAGCATCAATGCGGAATTAAAGACGAATAAGAAGAAAGCGGGGTGTGAAGCGAATAGCGATTTAATGATAGGAAGAGTGATGCCGTCAAGGCCTGGTGCCGAACCAGATTTGCCGAGATTAAGTGCACGTTCTACCTCCTCCGTTGTAAATGGCCTGTCGTCCAGAAACGTGACGGCCGGGGCCGCCGCAACCGCCCTGATGGTAGCGTGCTCCGCATTGTCGGTGGATAAGTCGTCTAGCGACACCTGCGTACGGAGCAGAAGCGATGCCGAGCTAAGCGCGTCCGACGTCAAGCGGCCGTCGGGAGCTCGCAGCGCGGGCAGTACAACCGGCGGCCGTGCTTTTTCAAACGCCGCCTTAAACGGGGCTCCAAAGATTGTTTTCTTTGTGCACTCCGTGCAGTAACGCTTCAAGGCGCTCTCCTGCGCGTCACGAATGTGGGCCCTGTACTGGGACCGCGCCGCGGCAAACAAGTCGCGAAGCTGCGCGCGCATGTCAGGATCGCGAGCACGTTGGTACTTGCGCCGCATCGCCCGAACGCGGCCGCGCTCGCTACCAAGCTCCGGCGTCCACCACGCGTTCGCACGATGCGGACCGCCTTTAGTGTTACGCAGGTGTCGCGCGTGAGCACGAGCATAAATTGAATAGAATTTTTCGAGCACCGCGTCCAACGCGGCACCCGAGCGCAAGTGAGCGCGAGTGACCGCGCCGAACCACGGCTCGCCGGCCAACTGACGCAGCAGGTCGGCCTTCCCCTGAAACGTCAATTTTTTGCGAGGCGGGGGACGCGCGAAAGGAAAGGAAAACTCGACCAGCCGGTGGTCCGAGAGCGTGAGGTCCTCAAGCACGGCCCACTCGTGACCGCGCGATATCATCGCGGAAGATGCCAGGGTGACGTCGATCCAACTCTCTGCATACGCCGTCTCGAAGGTGGGGTCAGAGGTCGGATCGTTTAGGACGTGCAGGTCGCATTGGCACGCCAGCTGCATTACTGCAGCGCCGCGTGCGTCCGTAATTCCGCCACCCCAGTTAGAATGCTTGGCATTCAAATCACCCGCCACGACGACCATCGCACCATCACACCGGCCGATGCAGTCGCTTATAAGGTCGAGGATCGGTTCGATTGCGGCGTGAGGCGGTGCGTACGCCGCAATCAAACGAAATCCAAGGATGGCGCCGTGACGCGAATCGCAACCACGTACGATCCCGTCATCAACGGGAAGCAATCGCAACCCGCGCCGGTGCCAAAGATAACGACGCGGGGATTTTCAGGCGCTAGAAATTTGTAAAAATTGTTTGGAATGCCGGGAACGGTGTTATTGCGAATGTAAGGATCGCAGGCGATCGCAAAAGAGAGCTGACGTTCCCGCACAAGTTCAACCAGACATTCGGTAGCCAATGTGGAATGATCGAGGTTAGTTTGTAAGAAATGTAGATTTAAATTCGAAGTCATGGCGAAAAAGAAAACAGCGGCCGTGACGGTATGGAAGATAGAATGCCAATCGGGATCGAATAAAAGCCGTCTGTGGCACCGACGCGGGGAATGCGAAAGCCGCGCGCGAGACCCACACAGCGCCATCTGCCGGAAATAGCACGCACGGCGGCCGGCGAAAGCGCGGGCCACGCCGATAGGCCGCACCGCTGTCCCCGACCACCGCGCGCGCACCGACAAGAGGAGAGCGCGAGCCGACCCGAGACCGCAACGACCGGACGAAGTGAGACCGCGGCACACCAACACGCGCCGTCGCACAATAGCGCCAAGTCGCGCTACGTCCCGGGAAGCCAACCTGCCACGCCGAGCTCGCAACAACAAAAGAAATGCTCGCGCCGGACCACACACACAGCGACAGAGCGCAGCCGCCCCAAGCATACACGGAGGCCGGCAAAACAGAAAGCAAAAGAAATGGGGCATCGTGAAAAAAAGAAAAAATGAGGGAAATCAAAGTGAAAGAGAGAATGCGAGCCGGCGCGTCTCCCTCGCGCCGACTCGCGTGAGAAAGAGGAGAGAAAAACATGAGCCCGCCGCGTCGCGACACTGCGCGAACGCGGCGGGACGTGAAGTGTTTAGCCGCCATAGTCCGTGCGAGCTCGGAGGCGGGCGACCCTCTGCAGCAAGACGGGACAGGTGTGAAAACCCGCCGGGTGGCCCGACGCCTCGAGGCCCGCGCCCCTACACGGCGCACAGCACACCGCCGCGTCCCCGAAGCGAACTGTGCATTCCTGCGCCAGATGGTGCTCGGCGCACTTCGTGCACACTGAGCGAGCAGGGTCGCTCCGAACAGGACAGAAGCGACGCGTGTGGCCGTACGTCGCGCACTGCGTGCAGAGGGGCACGTGGATGTCCTCCACTACGCGGGCCGACGTCCAGCCGACACAAACTTTTTGACGAGTCATGAGTTTTCTGTAATCTGGAGGGGAGACCTCGAGGATATGGGAGGTGTTGCCACCCCGTTCTTTAAATGTGGTCTTAACCTTGGCCGTCGCGGTGTCCAAATCTAGACCCGGATTACGGCCATTGAGAGCCGAGATCAGATTCGCGGCCGACACCTCGGGGTCCACCCCGACCAGCCTGACATGCGGCCTGCGCTTCTCCGGCACGCGCACCGTCATCGACGATCGCGTGACCGGGCAAGCGTCGATGGCCTGCTTTAGATTAATGATGGTATCGCGATCTTTTGCGACTACTGTGACCCCGAGCCGCGTCGACCGGAGATCTACCTCGCCGATTCCGGCCTCCGAGGGGTCCACGTTCGATTTTAACACGGCGAGAACGTCCCCGGACGGGTCCCGCGACTCACCGATCGGCGTGAGGAAAGCGAGATGTCCGGGAGGCCCCGCGTCGCGTACCGGGCCCGCGGCAACGCCGCCGAAGCCACGAGGCGCCGCCCGGAACCCGGACGGAGCACCAGAGGCCGGACCCGCGACGTCCGCGCCGCGACCGCCAGCGACAACGTCCGCGTAGGACCGAGGCGGTCCGGAGGCGGCGGCGCCCAACGCGACGCGAACACGCAGGTCCGCAGCCTCGCGCCGGGCCTCTTCCAGCTGGTGGCGCAGCTCCTGCAACGCGCCCTCTCGTCCCGCCGCAGCAGCCTGAAATTCTGCACATATCATCATCATTGAGTTGACCTCGGTGATTATCTGTGCACGCACCGGATTGGATGTTTTGGTTTTATCTTCGAATAAAACCTCCTCGATGCGCGACTGGTGGGCCGCCATGTCGGCCCAGAGGGCCCCGAGACGGTCGGGGACCGCCGGGCACCCAATAGCGGCAGCCGGCATCGAGGCATCGAGGGATCCGGATGCGCCCCCAGAAAGGCCCGCGGCGGCATCATCAATCGCCGAGGCGTGAGAAGAACCGGCCGCGGGCGGCCCCCCCGAGGTGGGAGACCCGCCCACAGCAAGGAGAACGCTGTGAGAAGGGCGGCGCTCTGACATACTAAAAGGGTATGTGCCGAGCGGCCATGTTGGCCTCCCGGCCCGTGGGCCGGCGGTCCTAATAGGCGAAAAATAAAGGAAAAACCCGGCTTTTAGCCCAACCCGCGCGTCGAATGAGGTCCCTGGATGTTCAAAAGCAACCCC
>NC_051157.2:233228484-233245984 GCF_013339745.2 Dermacentor silvarum
CGTGTCTCGCTTTTAGTCATCAGAAGGGTACTCAAATTGACCACAATGTCCCTAACACACAAACACGCTTTCGCATCGGCGGATTGCCGCAGCACACCCGCTGCTGATCCGACAGTCTACTTGAGACGACGGACAAGAGCCCGGCGCGCGTACTCGCGCGGCTCTCCAAAACCACTCGGCCAGTGCCAGGGACAGCTTTCGGCGCCGGAGCCGCAACAATTCTACTCGAGGCGGAAGACGAAGCCAGCAAGAGCCTGGCCGCAAGTGCGTTCAAGTTTCGAGACTTCAGTCCCTCGTCTGTCCGTAAATCCTCTTTCGACGTGCGGCGCCTTCCCAAAGCGCACAAGTCCGTTAACCGCGGAACGCGTCCGACGTAGCAAAGCCGCGTTTCCTCTCGTACTTCGCAGCAGCGCCGCCTTTCCCTCGGCGGCGGGCGAATAGCCTGCCAACGTCGTCGCATTCAACCGCGATCTCGACATCTCGCGCGTCACGAGCAGGAGCCGACCGGCAGCCTCCGGCCCTGTCGGGCTCGGTGGCACTTGCCGCGGAGGACGGGAGGGCGTTATGGGCCACGGTTCCTATTGTACTTGGCAGCCACACCCTCGTACCGCCAGTTCCATGACCGACCGAATGCCGCGCCGTTCCTTCAGTACTTGGGCAGCAACATAGTCGGGTCGTTACTCCATACTCGCCGCAGGAAGCGACCGGCAGCCGCCAGCCTTTTCAGACTCGGCGGCGTTTGCCGCGGAGGACGGGAGAGCGCTTGCACCGCAGTTCCAACTATGAATGATGGATGGCAGGCAGCTTTAGCTCTCGACCGCCAGTTCCTTGACCGACCTCTACCGTTCCTCTCGTACTGGGCAAAGCTTTGTCGGGTCGTCTTACTCCCATTCCGCGCATGAGCGTCGAGGCGGACTGAAAGCCCACCCATGAAAGTGCGTTACGCCGTTTGTACCCACGGGCGCGGCCAAGCCAACCGTCCAAGGTTGCAGCCGCCGCCCGCTGGGCGCAACAAATTGGGCACGGGGCGCCCCTCAGAATTCAGGCAGTCCCCGCGCATGTTCGGGTATAGCCGTCCCCGCGTCCAAGCGGGGACAGCGGCGGAAAGCGTCGGGCGCAGCGAGCCGCTCCACCCACACGGGGCAGAAACGATCGTCACCCTTCACAGTCCGGTAATGATCCTTCCGCAGGTTCACCTACGGAAACCTTGTTACGACTTTTACTTCCTCTAAATGATCAAGTTTGGTCATCTTTCCAACAGACCGGCGCAACCGAAAGGCCGCGCCGGACATCGGTCCGAAGACCTCACTAAATCATTCAATCGGTAGTAGCGACGGGCGGTGTGTACAAAGGGCAGGGACGTAATCAACGCGAGCTTATGACTCGCGCTTACTGGGAATTCCTCGTTCAAGGGGAACAATTGCAAGCCCCTATCCCAATCACGAAAGAAGTTCCACGGGTTACCCAGTCTTTTCAGACAGGGATAAAGACACGCTGCTTCCTTCAGTGTAGCGCGCGTGCGGCCCCGGACATCTAAGGGCATCACAGACCTGTTATTGCTCTGTTTCGTGCGGCTAGGAGCCGCTTGTCCCTCTAAGAAGGTTGTAAGGTGCTGGGAACCCCGCACCTATTTAATAGGCTAGAGTCTCGTTCGTTATCGGAATTAACCAGACAAATCGCTCCACCAACTAAGAACGGCCATGCACCACCATCCACCGAATCAAGAAAGAGCTCTCAATCTGTCAATCCTCCCAGTGTCCGGGCCGGGTAAGTTTTCCCGTGTTGAGTCAAATTAAGCCGCAGGCTCCACTCCTGGTGGTGCCCTTCCGTCAATTCCTTTAAGTTTCAGCTTTGCAACCATACTTCCCCCGGAACCCAAATACTTTGGTTTCCCGGAAGCTGCCCGCCGAGTCATTTGAGTAACTCAGGCGGATCGCTGGTTGGCATCGTTTATGGTCAGAACTAGGGCGGTATCTGATCGCCTTCGAACCTCTGACTTTCGTTCTTGATCAAAGAAAACATTCTTGGCAAATGCTTTCGCAGTAGTTCGTCTTGCGACGGTCCAAGAATTTCACCTCTAGCGCCGCAATACGAATGCCCCCGTCTGTCCCTCTTAATCATTACCTCGTATTCCAAAAACCAACAGAACAGAAACGAGGTCTTGTTCTATTATTCCATGCAAGTTTATTCAGGCGACTCGCCTGCGTTGAGCACTCTAATTTTTTCAAAGTAAAAGCACCGGCCTTCTCGAGGCACACAATGAAGTGCACCAAGAAAGGACCGGCATGATGTTCAGTCCGAGCCGTCGCATCGGGTAGATGCACTACTCGTCTGGAACTGAGATCCAACTACGAGCTTTTTAACCGCAGCAGCTTTAGTATACGCTATTGGAGCTGGAATTACCGCGGCTGCTGGCACCAGACTTGCCCTCCAATTGATCCTCGTTAAAGGATTTAGAGTGTACTCATTTCAATTACGGGGCCTCAAAAGAGTCCCGTATTGTTATTTTTCGTCACTACCTCCCCGTGCCGGGAGTGGGTAATTTGCGCGCCTGCTGCCTTCCTTGGATGTGGTAGCCGTTTCTCAGGCTCCCTCTCCGGAATCGAACCCTGATTCTCCGTTACCCGTAACAACCATGGTAAGCAAGTAACCTACCATCGAAAGTTGATAAGGCAGACACTTGAAAGAAACGTCGCCGGCTCGTGGCCATGCGATCAGCACAAAGTTATCCAGAGTCACCACACAATACGGGCCGAAACCCGATCGATCTTGGTCTAATAAAAGCACCCGTCGCCCAAAGGGCTTCAGGCTCACTGCATGTATTAGCTCTAGAATTGCCACAGTTATCCAAGTAGGAAGAAACGATCTAAGGAACCATAACTGATTTAATGAGCCATTCGCGGTTTCGCCTTATTTCGGCATGTACTTAGACATGCATGGCTTAATCTTTGAGACAAGCATATGATTACTGGCAGGATCAACCAGGTAATCGTTCAACTGCGCGTCCAGCCATGCCGGACGCCGTTGTTGCGACGCCGAGGCCACCTTCAGGCGCCTCAGCACGCTTCGTTTTTGCAAAGCCCACCTCTTTGCACAGTCCGAGATGACGGCGTTCGAGCTCGCTACGGCGCCCTCCCCGCAGGGCTGGGTATCGCCACGCGGCAAGAAGCACGCACACTCTCGATAGATTCGTTGCGTCGACTCGGTCACGGCTTGCGGGATTTGCCATCAGCCCGCAGCACTGGTGGACCGATCGGCGCTTGCAACGTAGCCGAGACGGCAAAGCCGCCAAGCGACGGGTCACGCCCGCGCCTTCGGCGCTTTCTTATTTGACTCGTCCGAGGACGATGCGGAACACACCTCGATATCGTGGATACGGCGTCGTCCGACAACCAGCCCCTAACGCATCAAGCGGATGAGGCTGCAGACGATTGCCGAGGGATCCACGGGAGAGGCTCCGGGGACACGCTTGACGGGCACGGAGCCCGCCGCATATCAGACACCCAGGTCGCACGCACTCGGGGGGCGACTGCACTCCAACCCCCATATAATAGCAGCGATAAGTACCCAGACCTCCATGGGGCCGTACTCGTGGCATTTTCGACGGGGATTTGGCGGAAATCGTGCCGCACCTTGACGAACTTTGAAAGTTTACGTCGGCTGCACAGGGCCGAAGTCGTGAAAACCAACACCGCGCAAGAGGGTCGTGATCGTCAATGTTTCGCCAGCGGCGAGTACGGCTTCGCGAATATTCACGTGCCTGAACCACCGCGCATCCTGTGCTGACTTTCACGGCGAACGAGCTTTCCGCTGCCGCACTTTCTCTGCAAACGTTGTGCCACGCACGGTGCTGTGCTCCATGACCGTTGTTTTGGACGGTGGCTTGCGTACTCGTCGGCGTATTTCCACCTCTCGCGTGCACCACGGTGCCCCAGCTCACCGATTCAAGGCAAACGTGCGAGCCGCTTTCGGTATTTCCACGGAAAAGTTGCGCTGAACGTGGCTTGCGCGCGCCGCCCCGGCTGACGCGGTTTCGGACTTTGTCTCTGCGAGCGGTCGCGTACTCGTCGGCGCAATTCCCGACGTCGCCGCAGTGCGTGAATCGCACAAAACGCACCCGGACACCACAAATTGAAAAGTGGTACGATGTCGGCCGGGGCCGCATACCTCTATATAATAGCAGCGATAAGTACCCAGACCTCCATGGGGCCGTACTCGTGGCCGCCGGCGGCAGTTAGCGCCGAAAGAAATTCCTCATTTTTGCTTTTCAAGCCGTGTTTCCACCTCTCGCGTGCACCACGGTGCCCCAGCTCACCGATACAAGGCAAACGTGCGAGCCGCTTTCGGTATTTCCACGGAAAAGTTGCGCTGAACGTCGCTTGCGCGCGCCGCCCCGGCTGACGAGCTTTCGGACTTTGTCTCTGCGAGCGGTCGCGTACTCGTCGGCGCAATTCCCGACGTCGCCGCAGTGCGTGAATCGCACAAAACGCACCCGGACACCACAAATTGAAAAGTGGTACGATGTCGGCCGGGGCCGCATACCTCTATATAATAGCAGCGATAAGTACCCAGACCTCCATGGGGCCGTACTCGTGGCCGCCGGCGGCAGTTAGCGCCGAAAGAAATTCCTCATTTTTGCTTTTCAAGCCGTGTTTCCACCTCTCGCGTGCACCACGGTGCCCCAGCTCACCGATACAAGGCAAACGTGCGAGCCGCTTTCGGTATTTCCACGGAAAAGTTGCGCTGAACGTCGCTTGCGCGCGCCGCCCCGGCTGACGAGCTTTCGGACTTTGTCTCTGCGAGCGGTCGCGTACTCGTCGGCGCAATTCCCGACGTCGCCGCAGTGCGTGAATCGCACAAAACGCACCCGGACACCACAAATTGAAAAGTGGTACGATGTCGGCCGGGGCCGCATACCTCTATATAATAGCAGCGATAAGTACCCAGACCTCCATGGGGCCGTACTCGTGGCCGCCGGCGGCAGTTAGCGCCGAAAGAAATTCCTCATTTTTGCTTTTCAAGCCGTCTTTCCACCTCTCGCGTGCACCACGGTGCCCCAGCTCACCGATACAAGGCAAACGTGCGAGCCGCTTTCGGTATTTCCACGGAAAAGTTGCGCTGAACGTCGCTTGCGCGCGCCGCCCCGGCTGACGAGCTTTCGGACTTTGTCTCTGCGAGCGGTCGCGTACTCGTCGGCGCAATTCCCGACGTCGCCGCAGTGCGTGAATCGCACAAAACGCACCCGGACACCACAAATTGAAAAGTGGTACGATGTCGGCCGGGGTCGCATACCTCTATATAATAGCAGCGATAAGTACCCAGACCTCCATGGGGCCGTACTCGTGACCGCCGGCGGCAGTTAGCGCCGAAAGAAATTCCTCATTTTTGCTTTTCAAGCCGTCTTTCCACCTCTCGCGTGCACCACGGTGCCCCAGCTCACCGATACAAGGCAAACGTGCGAGCCGCTTTCGGTATTTCCACGGAAAAGTTGCGCTGAACGTCGCTTGCGCGCGCCGCCCCGGCTGACGAGCTTTCGGACTTTGTCTCTGCGAGCGGTCGCGTACTCGTCGGCGCAATTCCCGACGTCGCCGCAGTGCGTGAATCGCACAAAACGCACCCGGACACCACAAATTGAAAAGTGGTACGATGTCGGCCGGGGTTGCATACCTCTATATAATAGCAGCGATAAGTACCCAGACCTCCATGGGGCCGTACTCGTGACCGCCGGCGGCAGTTAGCGCCGAAAGAAATTCCTCATTTTTGCTTTTCAAGCCGTGTTTCCACCTCTCGCGTGCACCACGGTGCCCCAGCTCACCGATACAAGGCAAACGTGCGAGCCGCTTTCGGTATTTCCACGGAAAAGTTGCGCTGAACGTCGCTTGCGCGCGCCGCCCCGGCTGACGCAGTTTCGGACTTTGTCAACACGGGCGCTCGCCGCTTTGTCAGCGCCATCTCTTAACTGTGCGCCCTGTTTGAACGGCTACTAGCGTTCTGGAAAGCGTCCGTCCGAATTGATACACCACTTTGGCCTCGGTAGCGCTGCGATTTATGCTTCAAATTTGCGTGAAACGCTGCTTGCGCTTCCCGCCCCTGCTGATGCGATTTCGGATTTTGTAGCTGCAGGCGGGCTGTAGCTATAAAATTTGTGTGAATGCATCTGCGCGAAGCAAGTGCCCCGCTTGGTCCTCTTGCGGCATTTAATGTGAGTGTAATTCTTTCAGTTAATATGCAATACGAAGCCTCGAGCCACTTGGTATTATTGGAGGGACAGTGAGACCAATTTTGTTAAGAAATTGTTTAGAAACGATGAGGACGTGCACCTTCCAGCCATCTGCCTTCCCCATCAAAAAGTGTCCTTGCTGCGCGTAATTGGAACAAACGCTTTTCCGGGTGCATTTCAATGCAAACACACCTGTTTCTTTGCGTAAAAAAAAAAAAAAAAAAACAGATAATACTGGGGTTTTGCGTGCCAAAACCGCGGTCTGATTATGATGCACGCCGTAGTGGACAACTCCGAAATAAATTAGACTATATGGGGTTCTTAAACGTGCTCCTAAACCTTAGTGCACGGTTTATTTATTTATTTTTTTTTTTTTCATTTCGCCCCCATCGAAAAGCGGCTGCCGTGGCTGGGATTCGATCCCATGACCTCGCGCTCAGTAGCCAAACGCTATACCTACTGAGCAAACACGGCTGGTTTGTTTCTTTGTGTACTTGCTTTTGTTAGCTGTCTTTTTTTTTCAGTTTAGTTGTAACTGCTTTGCTGTTTATTCACTGTCATAGACAAGGTATAATAAAGCAAGCCACTTTTTGTTTCTTCTTTTTTTTGTATTTCTTGCCAAGAGGTTCGAGCTGTTTTTATTCCCCGGCCGCCACTGTCATCATGAAATCGAGTGTTACCTTGCGCCGTCTAGGTTTTTTACGCAATGGCGACGGACTTCGCGCTTGCTATTTCCGTAGATAGATGGCGGTAACGTGTTTTCGCATCCATATCAACAGTCACTGGCCACCGCTGATATTATTTAAACAAGTGTTCCAGCTTTCTTACGCTATGACGCACTTCGGCGTTCTTATTTCCGTACATCCATGACGTGATTTTGACTCTTTCAGTGTGGGCGCTCCTGTGTGTGTGTGCGCGCGCGCGTGCGTGCTTGCGTACGTGCGTGCGTGTATATACGTACATACATACATTTATACAGGATTTTTATGTGACTAGAACCGATGATGTTATTGACAGCGGGCAGCCACAACTCAATGAAACCAATGACATATGTGTTGCTGTCATGTGACGCTCCTTATGTTAAGTTTTATGTTGCGCCTAATTAGTTAATCAATAAGGATTAATTGCGGAAAATGTTTATTATTCACTTTAGGGCCAATTACGTTTCATTTCGTTCTTGAGGGCATTTCAAAACGACCCATCTTTTTTTTTTTTTTTTTTTTTTTTGCAGCCACACACATCCAGTGTGGTGAATTATTCCGGCGTTTATTGAAAGCCCGCGAAATGTGAAATAACCCCACGTGACTGAGCTTATGTGCTACTCTATTGCGTGCACACACACACAGTCACTCACACACGCATATATATATACGGGGGGCTTCAGCGAACACTTTCAAAAACTCTTCAATAGTGCCTGTGGCAGAATGCCCAAGTCTAGTTCATGAGCTGGTCTGCTCTAAGTGGCGGACATTACTTGCACAAGCAATTGAAATGCTTAGCCGAATAATAATGAAACAGTCACTAATTAGGTTAACTAATTACCTGATGGACCACGTTGGAATGTACAAATTGTAGCCGTGGAGTTTGCAAGGCGGATCCACTCGAAACGAATTCTCGGGATGACAACAGTTTCGAGATATTGATGTAGATAATAATGAAAGCAGCTCTCGCGTGCACCACGGTGCCCCGGCTCACCGATTCAAGGAAAACGTGAGAGCCGCTTTTGATATTACCACGGACAAGTTGCACGGAACGTCGCTTGCACGCGCCGCCCGGCTAATGTTGTTTAGGACTTTCTCAACACGGGCGCTCGCCGCTTTGTCAGCGCCATCTCTTAACTGTGCGCCCTGTTTGAACGGCTACTAGCGTTCTGGAAAGCGTCCGTCCGAATTGATACACCACTTTGGCCTCGGTAGCGCTGCGATTTATGCTTCAAATTTGCGTGAAACACTGCTTGCGCGTCCCGCCCCTGCTGATGCGATTTCGGATTTTGTAGCTGCATGCGGGCTATAGCTATAAAATTTGGGCGAATGCACCTGCGCGAAGCAAGTGCCCCGCTTGGTCCTTTTGCGGCATTTAACGTGAGTGTAATTCTTTCAGTTAATATGCAATACGAAGCCTCGAGCCACTTGGTATTATTGGAGGGACAGTGAGACCAATTTTGTTTAGAAATTGTTTAGAAACGATGAGGACGTGCACCTTCCAGCCATCTGCCTTCCCCATCATAAAGCGTCCTTGCTGCGCGTAATTGGAACAAACGCTTTTTCGGGCGCCCTTCAATGCAAACACACCTGTTTCTTTGCGTAAAAAAAAAAAAAAAACAGATAATACTGGGGTTTTGCGTGCCAAAACCGCGGTCTGATTATGAGGCACGCCGTAGTGGACAACTCCGAAATAAATTAGACTACCTGGGGTTCTTTAACGTGCTCCTACACCTTAGTGCACGGTTTATTTTTTTTTCTGCCCCAACGAAAAGCGGCTGCCGTGGCTGGGATTCGATCCCATGACCTCGCGCTCAGTAGCCAAACGCTATACCCACTGAGCAAACACGGCTGGTTTGTTTCTTTGTGTATTTGCTTTTGTTAGCTGTCTTTTTTTTTCAGTTTAGTTGTAACTGCTTTGCTGTTTATTCACTGTCATATACAAGGTATAATAAAGCAAGCCACTTTTTGTTTCTTCTTTTTTTTTTGTATTTCTTGCCAAGAGGTTCGAGCTGTTTTTATTCCCCGGCCGCCACTGTCATCATGAAATCGAGTGTTACCTTGCGCCGTCTAGGTTTTTTACGCAATGGCGACGGACTTCGCGCTTGCTATTTCCGTAGATAGGTGGCGGTAACGTGTTTTCGCATCCATATCAACAGTCACTGGCCACCGCTGGTATTATTTAAACAAGTGTTCCAGCTTTCTTACGCTATGACGCACTTCGGCGTTCTTATTTCCGTACATCCATGACGTGATTTTGACTCTTTCAGTGTGGGCGCTCCTGTGTGTGTGTGCGCGCGCGCGTGCGTGCTTGCGTACGTGCGTGCGTGTATATACGTACATACATACATTTATACAGGATTTTTATGTGACTAGAACCGATGATGTTATTGACAGCGGGCAGCCACAACTCAATGAAACCAATGACATATGTGTTGCTGTCATGTGACGCTCCTTATGTTAAGTTTTATGTTGCGCCTAATTAGTTAATCAATAAGGATTAATTGCGGAAAATGTTTATTATTCACTTTAGGGCCAATTACGTTTCATTTCGTTCTTGAGGGCATTTCAAAACGACCCATCTTTTTTTTTTTTTTTTTTTTTTTGCAGCCACACACATCCAGTGTGGTGAATTATTCCGGCGTTTATTGAAAGCCCGCGAAATGTGAAATAACCCCACGTGACTGAGCTTATGTGCTACTCTATTGCGTGCACACACACACAGTCACTCACACACGCATATATATATACGGGGGGCTTCAGCGAACACTTTCAAAAACTCTTCAATAGTGCCTGTGGCAGAATGCCCAAGTCTAGTTCATGAGCTGGTCTGCTCTAAGTGGCGGACATTACTTGCACAAGCAATTGAAATGCTTAGCCGAATAATAATGAAACAGTCACTAATTAGGTTAACTAATTACCTGATGGACCACGTTGGAATGTACAAATTGTAGCCGTGGAGTTTGCAAGGCGGATCCACTCGAAACGAATTCTCGGGATGACAACAGTTTCGAGATATTGATGTAGATAATAATGAAAGCAGCTCTCGCGTGCACCACGGTGCCCCGGCTCACCGATTCAAGGAAAACGTGAGAGCCGCTTTTGATATTACCACGGACAAGTTGCACGGAACGTCGCTTGCACGCGCCGCCCGGCTAATGTTGTTTAGGACTTTCTCAACACGGGCGCTCGCCGCTTTGTCAGCGCCATCTCTTAACTGTGCGCCCTGTTTGAACGGCTACTAGCGTTCTGGAAAGCGTCCGTCCGAATTGATACACCACTTTGGCCTCGGTAGCGCTGCGATTTATGCTTCAAATTTGCGTGAAACGCTGCTTGCGCGTCCCGCCCCTGCTGATGCGATTTCGGATTTTGTAGCTGCATGCGGGCTATAGCTATAAAATTTGGGCGAATGCACCTGCGCGAAGCAAGTGCCCCGCTTGGTCCTTTTGCGGCATTTAACGTGAGTGTAATTCTTTCAGTTAATATGCAATACGAAGCCTCGAGCCACTTGGTATTATTGGAGGGACAGTGAGACCAATTTTGTTTAGAAATTGTTTAGAAACGATGAGGACGTGCACCTTCCAGCCATCTGCCTTCCCCATCATAAAGCGTCCTTGCTGCGCGTAATTGGAACAAACGCTTTTTCGGGCGCCCTTCAATGCAAACACACCTGTTTCTTTGCGTAAAAAAAAAAAAAACAGATAATACTGGGGTTTTGCGTGCCAAAACCGCGGTCTGATTATGAGGCACGCCGTAGTGGACAACTCCGAAATAAATTAGACTACCTGGGGTTCTTTAACGTGCTCCTACACCTTAGTGCACGGTTTATTTTTTTTTCTGCCCCAACGAAAAGCGGCTGCCGTGGCTGGGATTCGATCCCATGACCTCGCGCTCAGTAGCCAAACGCTATACCCACTGAGCAAACACGGCTGGTTTGTTTCTTTGTGTATTTGCTTTTGTTAGCTGTCTTTTTTTTTCAGTTTAGTTGTAACTGCTTTGCTGTTTATTCACTGTCATATACAAGGTATAATAAAGCAAGCCACTTTTTGTTTCTTCTTTTTTTTTGTATTTCTTGCCAAGAGGTTCGAGCTGTTTTTATTCCCCGGCCGCCACTGTCATCATGAAATCGAGTGTTACCTTGCGCCGTCTAGGTTTTTTACGCAATGGCGACGGACTTCGCGCTTGCTATTTCCGTAGATAGGTGGCGGTAACGTGTTTTCGCATCCATATCAACAGTCACTGGCCACCGCTGGTATTATTTAAACAAGTGTTCCAGCTTTCTTACGCTATGACGCACTTCGGCGTTCTTATTTCCGTACATCCATGACGTGATTTTGACTCTTTCAGTGTGGGCGCTCCTGTGTGTGTGTGCGCGCGCGCGTGCGTGCTTGCGTACGTGCGTGCGTGTATATACGTACATACATACATTTATACAGGATTTTTATGTGACTAGAACCGATGATGTTATTGACAGCGGGCAGCCACAACTCAATGAAACCAATGACATATGTGTTGCTGTCATGTGACGCTCCTTATGTTAAGTTTTATGTTGCGCCTAATTAGTTAATCAATAAGGATTAATTGCGGAAAATGTTTATTATTCACTTTAGGGCCAATTACGTTTCATTTCGTTCTTGAGGGCATTTCAAAACGACCCATCTTTTTTTTTTTTTTTTTTTGCAGCCACACACATCCAGTGTGGTGAATTATTCCGGCGTTTATTGAAAGCCCGCGAAATGTGAAATAACCCCACGTGACTGAGCTTATGTGCTACTCTATTGCGTGCACACACACACAGTCACTCACACACGCATATATATATATATATACGGGGGCTTCAGCGAACACTTTCAAAAACTCTTCAATAGTGCCTGTGGCAGAATGCCCAAGTCTAGTTCATGAGCTGGTCTGCTCTAAGTGGCGGACATTACTTGCACAAGCAATTGAAATGCTTAGCCGAATAATAATGAAACAGTCACTAATTAGGTTAACTAATTACCTGATGGACCACGTTGGAATGTACAAATTGTAGCCGTGGAGTTTGCAAGGCGGATCCACTCGAAACGAATTCTCGGGATGACAACAGTTTCGAGATATTGATGTAGATAATAATGAAAGCAGCTCTCGCGTGCACCACGGTGCCCCGGCTCACCGATTCAAGGAAAACGTGAGAGCCGCTTTTGATATTACCACGGACAAGTTGCACGGAACGTCGCTTGCACGCGCCGCCCGGCTAATGTTGTTTAGGACTTTCTCAACACGGGCGCTCGCCGCTTTGTCAGCGCCATCTCTTAACTGTGCGCCCTGTTTGAACGGCTACTAGCGTTCTGGAAAGCGTCCGTCCGAATTGATACACCACTTTGGCCTCGGTAGCGCTGCGATTTATGCTTCAAATTTGCGTGAAACGCTGCTTGCGCGTCCCGCCCCTGCTGATGCGATTTCGGATTTTGTAGCTGCATGCGGGCTATAGCTATAAAATTTGGGCGAATGCACCTGCGCGAAGCAAGTGCCCCGCTTGGTCCTTTTGCGGCATTTAACGTGAGTGTAATTCTTTCAGTTAATATGCAATACGAAGCCTCGAGCCACTTGGTATTATTGGAGGGACAGTGAGACCAATTTTGTTTAGAAATTGTTTAGAAACGATGAGGACGTGCACCTTCCAGCCATCTGCCTTCCCCATCATAAAGCGTCCTTGCTGCGCGTAATTGGAACAAACGCTTTTTCGGGCGCCCTTCAATGCAAACACACCTGTTTCTTTGCGTAAAAAAAAAAAACAGATAATACTGGGGTTTTGCGTGCCAAAACCGCGGTCTGATTATGAGGCACGCCGTAGTGGACAACTCCGAAATAAATTAGACTACCTGGGGTTCTTTAACGTGCTCCTACACCTTAGTGCACGGTTTATTTTTTTTTCTGCCCCAACGAAAAGCGGCTGCCGTGGCTGGGATTCGATCCCATGACCTCGCGCTCAGTAGCCAAACGCTATACCCACTGAGCAAACACGGCTGGTTTGTTTCTTTGTGTACTTGCTTTTGTTAGCTGTCTTTTTTTTTCAGTTTAGTTGTAACTGCTTTGCTGTTTATTCACTGTCATATACAAGGTTTAATAAAGCAAGCCACTTTTTGTTTCTTCTTTTTTTTTGTATTTCTTGCCAAGAGGTTCGAGCTGTTTTTATTCCCCGGCCGCCACTGTCATCATGAAATCGAGTGTTACCTTGCGCCGTCTAGGTTTTTTACGCAATGGCGACGGACTTCGCGCTTGCTATTTCCGTAGATAGGTGGCGGTAACGTGTTTTCGCATCCATATCAACAGTCACTGGCCACCGCTGGTATTATTTAAACAAGTGTTCCAGCTTTCTTACGCTATGACGCACTTCGGCGTTCTTATTTCCGTACATCCATGACGTGATTTTGACTCTTTCAGTGTGGGCGCTCCTGTGTGTGTGTGCGCGCGCGCGTGCGTGCTTGCGTACGTGCGTGCGTGTATATACGTACATACATACATTTATACAGGATTTTTATGTGACTAGAACCGATGATTTTATTGACAGCGGGCAGCCACAACTCAATGAAACCAATGACATATGTGTTGCTGTCATGTGACGCTCCTTATGTTAAGTTTTATGTTGCGCCTAATTAGTTAATCAATAAGGATTAATTGCGGAAAATGTTTATTATTCACTTTAGGGCCAATTACGTTTCATTTCGTTCTTGAGGGCATTTCAAAACGACCCATCTTTTTTTTTTTTTTTTTTTTTTTTTGCAGCCACACACATCCAGTGTGGTGAATTATTCCGGCGTTTATTGAAAGCCCGCGAAATGTGAAATAACCCCACGTGACTGAGCTTATGTGCTACTCTATTGCGTGCACACACACACAGTCACTCACACACGCATATATATATACGGGGGGCTTCAGCGAACACTTTCAAAAACTCTTCAATAGTGCCTGTGGCAGAATGCCCAAGTCTAGTTCATGAGCTGGTCTGCTCTAAGTGGCGGACATTACTTGCACAAGCAATTGAAATGCTTAGCCGAATAATAATGAAACAGTCACTAATTAGGTTAACTAATTACCTGATGGACCACGTTGGAATGTACAAATTGTAGCCGTGGAGTTTGCAAGGCGGATCCACTCGAAACGAATTCTCGGGATGACAACAGTTTCGAGATATTGATGTAGATAATAATGAAAGCAGCTCTCGCGTGCACCACGGTGCCCCGGCTCACCGATTCAAGGAAAACGTGAGAGCCGCTTTTGATATTACCACGGACAAGTTGCACGGAACGTCGCTTGCACGCGCCGCCCGGCTAATGTTGTTTAGGACTTTCTCAACACGGGCGCTCGCCGCTTTGTCAGCGCCATCTCTTAACTGTGCGCCCTGTTTGAACGGCTACTAGCGTTCTGGAAAGCGTCCGTCCGAATTGATACACCACTTTGGCCTCGGTAGCGCTGCGATTTATGCTTCAAATTTGCGTGAAACGCTGCTTGCGCGTCCCGCCCCTGCTGATGCGATTTCGGATTTTGTAGCTGCATGCGGGCTATAGCTATAAAATTTGGGCGAATGCACCTGCGCGAAGCAAGTGCCCCGCTTGGTCCTTTTGCGGCATTTAACGTGAGTGTAATTCTTTCAGTTAATATGCAATACGAAGCCTCGAGCCACTTGGTATTATTGGAGGGACAGTGAGACCAATTTTGTTTAGAAATTGTTTAGAAACGATGAGGACGTGCACCTTCCAGCCATCTGCCTTCCCCATCATAAAGCGTCCTTGCTGCGCGTAATTGGAACAAACGCTTTTTCGGGCGCCCTTCAATGCAAACACACCTGTTTCTTTGCGTAAAAAAAAAAACAGATAATACTGGGGTTTTGCGTGCCAAAACCGCGGTCTGATTATGAGGCACGCCGTAGTGGACAACTCCGAAATAAATTAGACTACCTGGGGTTCTTTAACGTGCTCCTAAACCTTAGTGCACGGTTTATTTTTTTTTTCTGCCCCAACGAAAAGCGGCTGCCGTGGTGGGGATTCGATCCCATGACCTCGCGCTCAGTAGCCAAACGCTATACCCACTGAGCAAACACGGCTGGTTTGTTTCTTTGTGTACTTGCTTTTGTTAGCTGTCTTTTTTTTTCAGTTTAGTTGTAACTGCTTTGCTGTTTATTCACTGTCATATACAAGGTTTAATAAAGCAAGCCACTTTTTGTTTCTTCTTTTTTTTTGTATTTCTTGCCAAGAGGTTCGAGCTGTTTTTATTCCCCGGCCGCCACTGTCATCATGAAATCGAGTGTTACCTTGCGCCGTCTAGGTTTTTTACGCAATGGCGACGGACTTCGCGCTTGCTATTTCCGTAGATAGGTGGCGGTAACGTGTTTTCGCATCCATATCAACAGTCACTGGCCACCGCTGGTATTATTTAAACAAGTGTTCCAGCTTTCTTACGCTATGACGCACTTCGGCGTTCTTATTTCCGTACATCCATGACGTGATTTTGACTCTTTCAGTGTGGGCGCTCCTGTGTGTGTGTGCGCGCGCGCGTGCGTGCTTGCGTACGTGCGTGCGTGTATATACGTACATACATACATTTATACAGGATTTTTATGTGACTAGAACCGATGATTTTATTGACAGCGGGCAGCCACAACTCAATGAAACCAATGACATATGTTTTGCTGTCATGTGACGCTCCTTATGTTAAGTTTTATGTTGCGCCTAATTAGTTAATCAATAAGGATTATTTGCGGAAAATGTTTATTATTCACTTTAGGGCCAATTACGTTTCATTTCGTTCTTGAGGGCATTTTAAAACGACCGATCTATTTTTTTTTTTTTTTTGCAGCAACACACATCCAGTGTGGTGAATTATTCCCGCGTTTATTGAAAGCCCGCGAAATGTGAAATAACCCCACGTGACTGAGCTTATGTGCTACTCTATTGCGTGCACACACACACAGTCACTCACACACGCTTATATACATATATATATATATATATATATATACACACACAGGGGGTTTCAGCGAGCACTTTCAAAAATTCTTTTAAGTGCACACTGCAAATTCTGTAGGCGCATATGCATAAAGCTTCTTACAATTTCTGAATAGCAAAAGTCATGCTTTTTTACTTCGCGTGAGGCAATCTTACCAACACAAATCGTTTGTCGCAGCAGTTATCTGTGATTACTCATTCAAACAATATCATTAAGCTAGACCGGTTGAAAGACTGACGGCCGCACATTTCGCATCCCCTAACAAAGACGAGGTGGAGTTATCCGAGCTGGAGCTGTGGTCTGGAAAAAAAATAGAAGTAATATAAGTTTGATGTTTACACACAACGCAATTGCAGGAACAAATTTGAGCACTGTTTCCACAAAACAGTGCATTCAATTGATGTACGTCAACTCCTGTTATATTTTGTGGTAGGATTTATGCTAAAAATATGGCACAAAAATTTAACAATCCAAATTCTTATTTTAACTGCTACTGTATTGCAATAACAGGTTTGGTAATGCTACTTTCTCAACAGTTGCCTGAAAACACTGATCAGTTTCTTACAGCTAAATAATATTCATCACTGAATTTCGTATTAACTTGTCAATAAGGCACTGAGGGATTAGTTTGTTCAACCTATTTCTATACTCGTCTTCCTAGTTCTGCAGAATGCCTATTACTGGAAGACGGTATTCCAAATGTTGTAAGCCACTGGTAAACGGTCTATGAGCATTTCCTATTATACACCAATTCGTTTTGCACATGGGGAATGGCGGGAACACCGGAGCGCGTGGCTCGCTCGATCAGCGCCGACGTAAGCACCTTGGTACGCATTGCGCGCCAGCGCGACTTGACCAGAAGGTAAATACGTTCCTTCTGAACAAAAACTGCTCGCGTGCTTAGTTCTCAGTTAACAACCGCGAACATCGCACATCAGAGATGAATATTCGATAAATAAGAACAGACAAGAAGACGTTTTTTTTCGTTTTTTTTTTTCACGTACATTTTGCGGGGCAACGTAAAATGCACCCGGCGCCGTAGCAGGAACGCGAAGGAAACGGCGCTTGCAATGCTTTCTGCACTAGTACAGTGCTCCTTCAAATGGTCTCCACACCTTGTGAAGCTCTAGGTGAATTGCACTGTCTAACCAAAAACACGCAAGTCTCTAACTTAACCGCTTCGTGCGTGCACCAAGCATTCAAGGATTTTCCTCAAAGATAAATTATCAGTTTTTTTATTCCATAAAGCGAACAGCAGTCGCCGAGATATAACGAAACGCAATTTCCGTCACTTGTTCAGCTGGCACGCACGCGCGCGCGCGCGCACGCACGCTAACACACATGTATATATATGTATGTGTGTGTGTGTGTGTGTGTGCGCGCGCGCGCGCGCGTGAAATACGTGGGTTTATTATCTATTTGGTGGCGTTTCATTAAACGCCGGAAAAAATCACTACGCAGCATGTCATGCGTCTTGCCGCAAAAAAAAAAAAAAAAAAAAAGATGCATTGGTCGTTTTGGAAGGCCCTCTACAAAGAAACGAAACGCACTGGGCCCTAACGTGAACACTAAACACTTTGCGTAATTTATCTAA
>NC_051157.2:233248484-233253484 GCF_013339745.2 Dermacentor silvarum
ACGCGCGCGCGCGCGCACGCACGCTAACACACATGTATATATATAATTGTGTGTGTGTGTGTGTGCGCGCGCGCGCGTGAAATACGTGGGTTTATTATCTATTTGGTGGCGTTTCATTAAACGCCGGAAAAAATCACTACGCAGCATGTCATGCGTGTTGCCGCAAAAAAAAAAAAAAAAAAAGATGCATTGGTCGTTTTGGAAGGCCCTCTACAAAGAAACGAAACGCACTGGGCCCTAACGTGAACACTAAACACTTTGCATAATTTATCTAAATTGATTAACTAATTAGGCGCAACATAAAACATACCCTAATAAGCGCCACATGACGGCCAAACTCGCCAAACCTCTTCTTTAAATATTCCTGAGAGCTCAACGAAATTTTCACCATTTGCGCCTACGTTTTCAAATCCGCTTTTAGTTTTTTTTATTGCTCATTTGGTGAATGATTCGCACGCCATGCATCTGTCAAAACAATGCATTTTTTGTGGAAGCTTAGGCGATACCAGTGAGCATAAGAAAACACGAAGAAATAGCTCATATTTCTCCCTATAAATAGTACCATTCCATACAGCCGCAAAAATATACTGCAACATTCGTGCTTTAGTCTACAAAAAATTTACAACGCCTAGTTTCAGTTTTACCATTCTCAACGAAGAAATTTTCATAATTATAATTCCTGAAAATATTTGTGGAAAGCTCTGAAAGTTGTTTCTTTGCATTCAGGACATGTTAAAGGATAAGCATGCGAAATTTCATTATGATCACACTACGTAAAGTACGCAAATTTTAGTGCACAAACTCTATAAATGCTACAAATTGAAGAACTGGGACAAACACGTTTTAATGTTTAAAGATGCTGGACTTCGGCCGGGAAATGGTTTTCTTTTCCCATTTTCAGCAAAACTGCCGCGATGCCGATGTGAGCTCTGGGGAGAAGGGGCCAGGCCTACCTACATCTCCACTAAAAAGCAAGAGCAAGCAACGCCGCGGAGCGATATGCCGCGTGTGCGAAATCCGGAAAAATTCGCACTTTCATGAGTCCGGGCGAGTGTTTCTTGCATTTTTCGCTGTCTTGTACCTGATTCTCAGCTTTGATTTTTTTAATACATAGGAGAGGAGGCTTGGAGGAATACAAAACAACAAAATAGATTTGTTTTCGTATAAAACAATTGCCGTTTTTCGAAATTTGCGTTTTCCCCCCGACCGAGCACGACTCATTACCCTTTCACAACGGCTTCACCGTCGCGCAGCGCTGCTCTGCGCTAAGCCGAACCAACAGGCAAAAAAACTATGGGCGCCATCTATGTACGGACAAAGGAAGCGCGAAGTGCATCGCTGTGGCGTACAAATGCTAGATGGCGCGCGGTAACACTCGTTGTCATAATTACAGTAAGGAGCGGTTTTGTGCCTTTAGGAAATCCGTCGAGCATCTAGCTGTTAGTTGTGGCACTTGTCGCATTTTTCTCGTTAAAATAAAGCTAATTTCATCAGTCTGCGTTGAAAACTCGCCGAGTTAGGTCGGAATATGTCTGCGGCCTTTTTTCCAAAATGGCGGCGCCCATAAGTTTGCCTGTTGGTTCGGCTAAAGCGCAGAGCAGCGCTGCGCGACGGTGAAGCCGTAAAGAAAGGGTAATGAATTGTGCTTGGTCGGGGGGAAAACGCAAATTTCGAAAAACGGCAATTGTTTTATCCGAAAACAAATGTATTTTATTGTTTTGTATTCCTCCAAGCCTCCTCTCCTATGTATTAAAAAAGAAATGAAAGCTGAGAATCAGCTTGATTTGAAAGCTTGAAACGGTCGCGGCGCCGACACTGTCGCTAGCCGCAATATAATGTCACTCAGCCGTGCAATGCCTGCACAGCTGAGCCGATTCACCGTGCACCCCTTGTAGCCGTGCACTGCAGCATGAGCTAGACAAGTATCGAAACGTTTGACAGTGGACATCGATTTTCGCTTAAAAAAAAAAAAGTTCCATTTACACCTCACTTCATGTAGCGGAACTTAATTTGCGAACCGATGTTTATGTAGACGGTGGACTAGCGCAGGAATCGGCGACCAGCAACGCTTGTTCCGAGTTAAACGTTTCTCGTGTCGTAGCTGGTGCTCAATAACTAAATTCGCTCGTGCCCACGCGTACGTCAGCACAGCCGTGGTTTCAGATAGACCATTTAATTAGGCATGTACGTGGCCGCGCGCGTACGTACACAATATACCAAAAGTCGCCCTACGATTTCTGCATTTTCAGCGAAAGTGAAAAAAAAAAAAAAAAAATTAAGGACGATCCACGCTTGTGAAAACGTATGAAACAGTAGTAAACTCTGTAAGCGTTCTTTTCTTTTCCTCTCGCTTTCTTTTCCTCTCTGTGTGTCTCACGCTCTCATTTTCTCTTTCTGTGGCCCATAGCAAGTTGTCTTACAATCGTCGGTACAACGCAACGGTACAACGAGCAAGCATTTATGGTACCCATAAATTCTTGTTCTGCAAGAGTGGGTGCCATAGTCCAGTGGTTATCGTTAGTGGATAGCACTCCCCTTCGGATCGTGTGTACCCTGGTTCGAATCCCGCCGCGCGAAGAAAGTAGTGACTTTTTTTTTTCCATATCTCTCTTGCTCCACATTCTTTGCTCGAAACTGCGAGCACCAGAATAGATTCTAAATTTATTCATTTTGCAAAAAGCACTTGACAATTTCCGCCTGTTTCCGTCTTTATATAAACAGTGGTGGTCCTTTAGCCTATTTTTTGTAAAGCAACCGAAGTCTGTCAGTATACAGGGTGTTTTTTTTTTTTTTTTTTTTTAGCTGCACCAAATTTTAAAATTAGTAAAATGTAAATCTTTGTCAAGTTATGTTTGCCATTCCAGTGTACGGATTGGCGGCCTCTAGATAATACAGAGCAATTTCCGCAATTACGTGCGTAATTAGCAAATTTACGCTAATTAACTTTCTAATGATCAACAATAGGTGGCTATAGCAAATGAGTACTTTGGGGCCCGTCCTCGACACTACCTAGCCCAAGGATCGAATTTTGAATAGCGGAGTTCATGTGGGAGCTACGCGAACAATTAGTTCCTCTTGGCAGGCTGCTTGAAACTGAAACTGGCCGCAAAAAGAGCGTCTCTGTCGTCGATGTCGCCACCCCCCGGCCCTTTCGTCACGTCTCCGACGTCACGGCTGGTCCGACCAAACGAGCAGCTTGCGTTATCTCTTTGCTGTCTGCGGCGTTGGCCTAACGCTTCAATGCCGGCGGGCCGCCAAATTTACTTCGTCATTCCGTCGGGCGCCACGTTGCGCTGTGGCGCCAACCCCGCTCCTTGGGCTTTTAGATACTACAGGCGCGGCGTCATATCAGTCTGTATCAGTGAACGCCGCGGATAGCAAGGAGATAACGGAAGCTGCTCGCGGGCCGGACTGGCGCCTAGCTCGGAGACGTGACGAAAGGCAGGGGGGGCGGCGACAGCGTTATGCCATGTCATCAGCTTACTTGTTTTCTCGCATTAACCTGAATTGTTTTGCTATTTATTTGTTCAAATCGTAATTCTTTCGCTGCTGTGTGTAGACAACTTGACATCTTTGCTGCACTTGCTCTAACAAAATTTGTTTTCTTCTTTTTATTTATAGAACAGCTTCTGTAGTATGTGTTTTATTTTCGCGAGTGAGAAAATAAATTCTTCTTTTTCTAGCGTTAGGTAGTGTGAACATTCTCAAATTTGAACACACACACACACACACATGTGTGTGTATGTGTGTAAATGGATCGGAAAACATTTCTTTAAATGGCCAGGAAAATATCGCTGACGATTGTGTCGTCGTTTATTGCTTGTGCATGTGCTGCAGAAGAACCATTTTTGTAAGGGACCACGGAAATGCAAGGGAAAAAAGCGCACGAAAAAAAAAAAAGAAATGTGATTGTGGCAAATCAGAACCTGCTTCAGAATCAGAACGTTGTTTCTTCTTCTGCAGTTGCTCTAACCGAAATTGTTTTCTTCATTTTATTTAGAACAGGGATTGGGCTTCGGTAGTGTGCATTTTTACTCATAATTAATTCTTGTTCTAGTTGCAGCGCTAGGTACTTCCATCATTCTCAAATTTGAACACACACACGCACGCTGTGTGTGTTGCATGTGCTGCAGAAGGACCATTTTTGTAAGGGGTACCGCGGAAATGCAAGGAAAAAAAGCGCACGAAAAAAAAAAAAGAATTGTGATTGTGGCTAATCAGAACCTGCTTCAGAATCAGATCATTCTCAAATTTGAACACACGCACACTGCTGCAGAAGAACTATTTTTGTAAGGGACCACGGAAATGCAAGGAGAAAAAGCGCACGAAAAAAAAAAAAAAAGAGAGAATTGCGATTGTGACAAATCAGAACCTGCTTCAGAATCGGAACGTCGTTTCTTCTTCTGCAGTTGCTCTAACCGAAATTGTTTTCTTCTTTCTATTTAGAACAGGGCTTTTTCTCAAATTTGAACACACGCACACTGTGCTGCAGAAGAACTATTTTTGTAAGGGACCACGGAAACGCAAGAAAAAAAGCGCTCGAAAAAAAAAAAAAAAAGAATTGCTTTTGTGGCAAATCCTGCTTCAGAATTATTCAGCCGAGGCAGCAAAGAAAACAACAAATGTTCTTAAATGTAAATGTGTTCTGAAATGAAAATTTGGCAATTTTGGACGCCTTTCTTACTGGTTTGGTTTTCATTAGATATTTTCATTAGAATTTTATGCATTCAAACGCGGCCAGTTTTCATCAGTGATACGTGGCGCTTGCCTACCCTGACTACGAGCGCACCTAAAAAAAAAAAAAAAAAACACAGGAAAACAGAACACGCCAACAGCCGCGGGAAAGAACCCGCAAAGTCCGCTACCATGTCAACCGGGGCGGCAAAGAAAGTCTTTAAGCCGCACTCGACGCACCGAAAGTCCGCCACCGCGTCCATCGGGGTAGGAAGGAGAAGAAAAAAAAAAAAACCCGGGATTCCTCCTGCTCTGTGTTGACAGTC
>NC_051157.2:233258484-233260984 GCF_013339745.2 Dermacentor silvarum
CCTGACGATAAAGCGTCCTCACCGCGGAGCGGGTTGTCGAATAATGAATTTTGAAGAAAGCTAAAATTTTAGGTGAAAGGATTTCCAATTTTTCGCGTAAGTAATCCGCGTGTTCCTTAAACCCCAAGCGCGAATCAAATATAACCCCCAAAATTTTGATAGTGGTCTTATGCTGTAACCTGCCGTCACCCATGCACACCTTCAGATGGGGCCCCCGCACGGCGGCGCTCCCGTGAGGGAAAGCGAGAAAAAATGATTTTGCCACACTGACAGTCACTTTCGATCGCGAGGACCACTCGGCAACCCGCTGGAGAGCGAGCGCCGCGGTCCTCTCGATCGCAGCGCGGTTCTCGCCCGGCACCACAAGCACTGTGTCGTCAGCGTAGGCCTGAATGCTGACGCCGGGAGGCAGACGGACGTCTAACAGTCCTGAAATGACGATGTTCCACAGCAGGGGACTGATGGGCGACCCCTGCGGACTGCCCAGAGTGGGGTGGGCAGAGACTTCGCCCGTGTGGCAACGATAAGTTACCGTGCGATCTGTCAGAAAGGAACGGAGGAGGTAGAACAAGTTGCGTGGACAACCGTGTCGCTGTAAGAATTCTAGAACCAATGGATGCCAAACTGAATCGAATGCACCTTTAAAATCCAATGAAATGAGAATTGCGGGAATGTTTAATTTTTTGAGATGAAACAAATTTTGGCGGAGTTGGTACAAAGCCTTGACGGCGCTCTTCCCGTGCGTGAAGCCGAATTGGTTTTTGTGGAGAAGGTTGGAAGAATGTAAGAAAAAATAGAGTCTCGAATTAAGTAGGCGTTCTAAAATTTTGCCAAAAAGCGAGTTCATTACGATTGGACGATAGGAAGAGGTATCGTCAGGGGGTCTGTGCGGTTTTGGAATAAAGATGATGCGACCCTTCTTCCACGCAGAGGGAAAATGGCCGAGCATCAATGCGGAATTAAAGACGAATAAGAAGAAAGCGGGGTGTGAAGCGAATAGCGATTTAATGATAGGAAGAGTGATGCCGTCAAGGCCTGGTGCCGAACCAGATTTGCCGAGATTAAGTGCACGTTCTACCTCCTCCGTTGTAAATGGCCTGTCGTCCAGAAACGTGACGGCCGGGGCCGCCGCAACCGCCCTGATGGTAGCGTGCTCCGCATTGTCGGTGGATAAGTCGTCTAGCGACACCTGCGTACGGAGCAGAAGCGATGCCGAGCTAAGCGCGTCCGACGTCAAGCGGCCGTCGGGAGCTCGCAGCGCGGGCAGTACAACCGGCGGCCGTGCTTTTTCAAACGCCGCCTTAAACGGGGCTCCAAAGATTGTTTTCTTTGTGCACTCCGTGCAGTAACGCTTCAAGGCGCTCTCCTGCGCGTCACGAATGTGGGCCCTGTACTGGGACCGCGCCGCGGCAAACAAGTCGCGAAGCTGCGCGCGCATGTCAGGATCGCGAGCACGTTGGTACTTGCGCCGCATCGCCCGAACGCGGCCGCGCTCGCTACCAAGCTCCGGCGTCCACCACGCGTTCGCACGATGCGGACCGCCTTTAGTGTTACGCAGGTGTCGCGCGTGAGCACGAGCATAAATTGAATAGAATTTTTCGAGCACCGCGTCCAACGCGGCACCCGAGCGCAAGTGAGCGCGAGTGACCGCGCCGAACCACGGCTCGCCGGCCAACTGACGCAGCAGGTCGGCCTTCCCCTGAAACGTCAATTTTTTGCGAGGCGGGGGACGCGCGAAAGGAAAGGAAAACTCGACCAGCCGGTGGTCCGAGAGCGTGAGGTCCTCAAGCACGGCCCACTCGTGACCGCGCGATATCATCGCGGAAGATGCCAGGGTGACGTCGATCCAACTCTCTGCATACGCCGTCTCGAAGGTGGGGTCAGAGGTCGGATCGTTTAGGACGTGCAGGTCGCATTGGCACGCCAGCTGCATTACTGCAGCGCCGCGTGCGTCCGTAATTCCGCCACCCCAGTTAGAATGCTTGGCATTCAAATCACCCGCCACGACGACCATCGCACCATCACACCGGCCGATGCAGTCGCTTATAAGGTCGAGGATCGGTTCGATTGCGGCGTGAGGCGGTGCGTACGCCGCAATCAAAACGAAATCCAAGGATGGCGCCGTGACGCGAATCGCAACCACGTACGATCCCGTCGTCAACGGGAAGCAATCGCAACCCGCGCCGGTGCCAAAGATAACGACGCGGGGATTTTCAGGCGCTAGAAATTTGTAAAAATTGTTTGGAATGCCGGGAACGGTGTTATTGCGAATGTAAGGATCGCAGGCGATCGCAAAAGAGAGCTGACGTTCCCGCACAAGTTCAACCAGACATTCGGTAGCCAATGTGGAATGATCGAGGTTAGTTTGTAAGAAATGTAGATTTAAATTCGAAGTCATGGCGAAAAAGAAAACAGCGGCCGTGACGGTATGGAAGATAGAATGCCAATCGGGATCGAATAAAAGCCGTCTGTGGCACCGACGCGGGGAATGCGAAAGCCG
>NC_051157.2:233265984-233273540 GCF_013339745.2 Dermacentor silvarum
GGAGGCTCCATCCCGGGCGCGCAACGGCGGAGACGGGCCTGGCACCCACTCTGGGACAAGCCCCTGTCAGGGGGACTTGCACCGTCGCAAACACCCGAGAACGTCGCCTCCCATACACCACATTTCCCGACCGCCTGCAAGGACGGGGGATTCGGTGCTGGGCTCGGTCCCGTTTCGCTCGCAGCTACTCGGGGAATCCCTGTTGGTTTCTTTTCCTCCGCTTAGTGATATGCTTAAATTCAGCGGGTTGTCTCGCCTGATCTGAGGTCGACAAACGGATACATCGCTTTCGCCCATTCCAGCGTGCTGGAAAGGACTCGACACGTTCGAAAGCCCAGCGCGAACCGAGTGCGACGCCCTACCACGTCCTTCGCCCAACACGGAGCTACTTATAGACGAGGCTGGCAGGCGGTTTACAAACCGCCTGCGCGCGTGCGGCGCACGAGCAGTTGCGTGGCAAACGACCGTGTCTGCAGCCCAAAACACCGCCGAGGCATGCCGCCCACGCAGCGCGCCGCTTCAGCGGGCGCCGCAGGACGGACTCGTAGCCTGGCAGAGGGCATCGTCTCGTGTGGCGTCGCCCCTGCCCCAACTGGAGTGGCCCAGTCTTTTCGGGGCAGAGACTGCGAAGCACTTGGACCGACGGCGGACTACGACGGAACGCTTCAGCCCCGCCAACGGGCAAACCCACGCTTTCGAAGGAGACATTTTCCGCTTCGCGGCGACTATTCCGTCGTGCAGTTTTCTTCGCGCTCGCAGACGGCGCACTCGCGTAACCGCATCACTACCGCTTCGGGGCGCACCCTTGTCCTCCCCGTTCCGCGCAAGAATTTTTTCCGATTCCTATTCCTGCGACGAAACCCAGACTAGGGCGCCTGCACCCGTGCGGTGACGCGGACGAGTGACCTTTTTGCAAGAGCTCGACGTACTCCGAAGGCAAACAACGCAACGTGCGATCACGCTCGCTTAGCGCACGGCGCGGGAATCGGCCGGCATTTGCTTCCCGCGTTTGTCCGTGCACGCAAGCTTCCGACTCTCTCGCAAACGTGCGCGCTACTGCTGTCGCAACAGACGTTTGCGCCTCGCGATTCAGACCGCACTTTCCCTGCAGGTGTCCGACTCCATCCTGCGGCGGTCTCTTCGGAGGCGCGCACTAGCCGCGCTGCAGTAGTACAATGCCTCGTTTCCGTCTCTGCGAAGTTTTGGCACAACAGTTCAGTTCGCCACCGTCTCCCTCACGTGAGGCCGCTGGCGCGTGGCTTCAGCACTCAACGTACTGTCCGTGATGCCGACGCGGTCAAAACGAGTCGACGGACGCACGTTCCCTTGTGCGCCGAAGGCTCTCTTGATATGTGATCCGACCCTCAGACAGACGAAGCCAAGGGAAGACCCAAGGCCGCAATGTGCGTTCAAAGAATCAGTGCTCAGTGTGTCCTGCAATTCACACCAAGTCTCGCAGCTGGCTGCGTTCTTCATCGACCCGAGAACCGAGTGATCCACCGCTTAGAGTCGTGAAAAGTAGTTTGTTCAATTCCGTACAGTACAACCAGGGTTTTAGGCACGTGGCGTCTCCCTGTGTGTGGTTTCGAAGGGCACCTTTCTGCGCGCGCTCCTCGAGTCTGCGCGCTCTTTCGACAGCCGCGTCTCAGACAGCTGGTAGCATATAGGCGCACCACACCCTGCTACTTGCGTGTTGCGTTTCCAGCTAAACCCCGCGAGCCTTTGTGTGCACGTAAGCCTCCACTCTGTATGCACCAGGATCAGATGTAGGACCAAGATGCAGTGGAGCCGCTCACGGCTACACACCCGCGGGGGCGTGGCTCCCCTTACCACGTCTTTTTCTTTTTTGCGAGCACTCGAAGCCGGTTTTCCCTGCCAACCACCCACCGGACCCGTGTGCTACGTGTGCACGTTCACATTGCTCCACGAAAATTGGAAAAAAGCCGCAAGGCCATGAGGGGGCACGAGCAGCTGTGGAGTCTTTCACGGCGACACGGCCACGGGTGGGGTCTCGCCCCCATCGACGTGTCTCGCTTTTAGTCATCAGAAGGGTACTCAAATTGACCACAATGTCCCTAACACACAAACACGCTTTCGCATCGGCGGATTGCCGCAGCACACCCGCTGCTGATCCGACAGTCTACTTGAGACGACGGACAAGAGCCCGGCGCGCGTACTCGCGCGGCTCTCCAAAACCACTCGGCCAGTGCCAGGGACAGCTTTCGGCGCCGGAGCCGCAACAATTCTACTCGAGGCGGAAGACGAAGCCAGCAAGAGCCTGGCCGCAAGTGCGTTCAAGTTTCGAGACTTCAGTCCCTCGTCTGTCCGTAAATCCTCTTTCGACGTGCGGCGCCTTCCCAAAGCGCACAAGTCCGTTAACCGCGGAACGCGTCCGACGTAGCAAAGCCGCGTTTCCTCTCGTACTTCGCAGCAGCGCCGCCTTTCCCTCGGCGGCGGGCGAATAGCCTGCCAACGTCGTCGCATTCAACCGCGATCTCGACATCTCGCGCGTCACGAGCAGGAGCCGACCGGCAGCCTCCGGCCCTGTCGGGCTCGGTGGCACTTGCCGCGGAGGACGGGAGGGCGTTATGGGCCACGGTTCCTATTGTACTTGGCAGCCACACCCTCGTACCGCCAGTTCCATGACCGACCGAATGCCGCGCCGTTCCTTCAGTACTTGGGCAGCAACATAGTCGGGTCGTTACTCCATACTCGCCGCAGGAAGCGACCGGCAGCCGCCAGCCTTTTCAGACTCGGCGGCGTTTGCCGCGGAGGACGGGAGAGCGCTTGCACCGCAGTTCCAACTATGAATGATGGATGGCAGGCAGCTTTAGCTCTCGACCGCCAGTTCCTTGACCGACCTCTACCGTTCCTCTCGTACTGGGCAAAGCTTTGTCGGGTCGTCTTACTCCCATTCCGCGCATGAGCGTCGAGGCGGACTGAAAGCCCACCCATGAAAGTGCGTTACGCCGTTTGTACCCACGGGCGCGGCCAAGCCAACCGTCCAAGGTTGCAGCCGCCGCCCGCTGGGCGCAACAAATTGGGCACGGGGCGCCCCTCAGAATTCAGGCAGTCCCCGCGCATGTTCGGGTATAGCCGTCCCCGCGTCCAAGCGGGGACAGCGGCGGAAAGCGTCGGGCGCAGCGAGCCGCTCCACCCACACGGGGCAGAAACGATCGTCACCCTTCACAGTCCGGTAATGATCCTTCCGCAGGTTCACCTACGGAAACCTTGTTACGACTTTTACTTCCTCTAAATGATCAAGTTTGGTCATCTTTCCAACAGACCGGCGCAACCGAAAGGCCGCGCCGGACATCGGTCCGAAGACCTCACTAAATCATTCAATCGGTAGTAGCGACGGGCGGTGTGTACAAAGGGCAGGGACGTAATCAACGCGAGCTTATGACTCGCGCTTACTGGGAATTCCTCGTTCAAGGGGAACAATTGCAAGCCCCTATCCCAATCACGAAAGAAGTTCCACGGGTTACCCAGTCTTTTCAGACAGGGATAAAGACACGCTGCTTCCTTCAGTGTAGCGCGCGTGCGGCCCCGGACATCTAAGGGCATCACAGACCTGTTATTGCTCTGTTTCGTGCGGCTAGGAGCCGCTTGTCCCTCTAAGAAGGTTGTAAGGTGCTGGGAACCCCGCACCTATTTAATAGGCTAGAGTCTCGTTCGTTATCGGAATTAACCAGACAAATCGCTCCACCAACTAAGAACGGCCATGCACCACCATCCACCGAATCAAGAAAGAGCTCTCAATCTGTCAATCCTCCCAGTGTCCGGGCCGGGTAAGTTTTCCCGTGTTGAGTCAAATTAAGCCGCAGGCTCCACTCCTGGTGGTGCCCTTCCGTCAATTCCTTTAAGTTTCAGCTTTGCAACCATACTTCCCCCGGAACCCAAATACTTTGGTTTCCCGGAAGCTGCCCGCCGAGTCATTTGAGTAACTCAGGCGGATCGCTGGTTGGCATCGTTTATGGTCAGAACTAGGGCGGTATCTGATCGCCTTCGAACCTCTGACTTTCGTTCTTGATCAAAGAAAACATTCTTGGCAAATGCTTTCGCAGTAGTTCGTCTTGCGACGGTCCAAGAATTTCACCTCTAGCGCCGCAATACGAATGCCCCCGTCTGTCCCTCTTAATCATTACCTCGTATTCCAAAAACCAACAGAACAGAAACGAGGTCTTGTTCTATTATTCCATGCAAGTTTATTCAGGCGACTCGCCTGCGTTGAGCACTCTAATTTTTTCAAAGTAAAAGCACCGGCCTTCTCGAGGCACACAATGAAGTGCACCAAGAAAGGACCGGCATGATGTTCAGTCCGAGCCGTCGCATCGGGTAGATGCACTACTCGTCTGGAACTGAGATCCAACTACGAGCTTTTTAACCGCAGCAGCTTTAGTATACGCTATTGGAGCTGGAATTACCGCGGCTGCTGGCACCAGACTTGCCCTCCAATTGATCCTCGTTAAAGGATTTAGAGTGTACTCATTTCAATTACGGGGCCTCAAAAGAGTCCCGTATTGTTATTTTTCGTCACTACCTCCCCGTGCCGGGAGTGGGTAATTTGCGCGCCTGCTGCCTTCCTTGGATGTGGTAGCCGTTTCTCAGGCTCCCTCTCCGGAATCGAACCCTGATTCTCCGTTACCCGTAACAACCATGGTAAGCAAGTAACCTACCATCGAAAGTTGATAAGGCAGACACTTGAAAGAAACGTCGCCGGCTCGTGGCCATGCGATCAGCACAAAGTTATCCAGAGTCACCACACAATACGGGCCGAAACCCGATCGATCTTGGTCTAATAAAAGCACCCGTCGCCCAAAGGGCTTCAGGCTCACTGCATGTATTAGCTCTAGAATTGCCACAGTTATCCAAGTAGGAAGAAACGATCTAAGGAACCATAACTGATTTAATGAGCCATTCGCGGTTTCGCCTTATTTCGGCATGTACTTAGACATGCATGGCTTAATCTTTGAGACAAGCATATGATTACTGGCAGGATCAACCAGGTAATCGTTCAACTGCGCGTCCAGCCATGCCGGACGCCGTTGTTGCGACGCCGAGGCCACCTTCAGGCGCCTCAGCACGCTTCGTTTTTGCAAAGCCCACCTCTTTGCACAGTCCGAGATGACGGCGTTCGAGCTCGCTACGGCGCCCTCCCCGCAGGGCTGGGTATCGCCACGCGGCAAGAAGCACGCACACTCTCGATAGATTCGTTGCGTCGACTCGGTCACGGCTTGCGGGATTTGCCATCAGCCCGCAGCACTGGTGGACCGATCGGCGCTTGCAACGTAGCCGAGACGGCAAAGCCGCCAAGCGACGGGTCACGCCCGCGCCTTCGGCGCTTTCTTATTTGACTCGTCCGAGGACGATGCGGAACACACCTCGATATCGTGGATACGGCGTCGTCCGACAACCAGCCCCTAACGCATCAAGCGGATGAGGCTGCAGACGATTGCCGAGGGATCCACGGGAGAGGCTCCGGGGACACGCTTGACGGGCACGGAGCCCGCCGCATATCAGACACCCAGGTCGCACGCACTCGGGGGGCGACTGCACTCCAACCCCCATATAATAGCAGCGATAAGTACCCAGACCTCCATGGGGCCGTACTCGTGGCATTTTCGACGGGGATTTGGCGGAAATCGTGCCGCACCTTGACGAACTTTGAAAGTTTACGTCGGCTGCACAGGGCCGAAGTCGTGAAAACCAACACCGCGCAAGAGGGTCGTGATCGTCAATGTTTCGCCAGCGGCGAGTACGGCTTCGCGAATATTCACGTGCCTGAACCACCGCGCATCCTGTGCTGACTTTCACGGCGAACGAGCTTTCCGCTGCCGCACTTTCTCTGCAAACGTTGTGCCACGCACGGTGCTGTGCTCCATGACCGTTGTTTTGGACGGTGGCTTGCGTACTCGTCGGCGTATTTCCACCTCTCGCGTGCACCACGGTGCCCCAGCTCACCGATTCAAGGCAAACGTGCGAGCCGCTTTCGGTATTTCCACGGAAAAGTTGCGCTGAACGTCGCTTGCGCGCGCCGCCCCGGCTGACGAGCTTTCGGACTTTGTCTCTGCGAGCGGTCGCGTACTCGTCGGCGCAATTCCCGACGTCGCCGCAGTGCGTGAATCGCACAAAACGCACCCGGACACCACAAATTGAAAAGTGGTACGATGTCGGCCGGGGCCGCATACCTCTATATAATAGCAGCGATAAGTACCCAGACCTCCATGGGGCCGTACTCGTGGCCGCCGGCGGCAGTTAGCGCCGAAAGAAATTCCTCATTTTTGCTTTTCAAGCCGTGTTTCTGCCTCTCGCGTGCACCACGGTGCCCCAGCTCACCGATACAAGGCAAACGTGCGAGCCGCTTTCGGTATTTCCACGGAAAAGTTGCGCTGAACGTCGCTTGCGCGCGCCGCCCCGGCTGACGAGCTTTCGGACTTTGTCTCTGCGAGCGGTCGCGTACTCGTCGGCGCAATTCCCGACGTCGCCGCAGTGCGTGAATCGCACAAAACGCACCCGGACACCACAAATTGAAAAGTGGTACGATGTCGGCCGGGGCCGCATACCTCTATATAATAGCAGCGATAAGTACCCAGACCTCCATGGGGCCGTACTCGTGGCCGCCGGCGGCAGTTAGCGCCGAAAGAAATTCCTCATTTTTGCTTTTCAAGCCGTGTTTCCACCTCTCGCGTGCACCACGGTGCCCCAGCTCACCGATACAAGGCAAACGTGCGAGCCGCTTTCGGTATTTCCACGGAAAAGTTGCGCTGAACGTCGCTTGCGCGCGCCGCCCCGGCTGACGAGCTTTCGGACTTTGTCTCTGCGAGCGGTCGCGTACTCGTCGGCGCAATTCCCGACGTCGCCGCAGTGCGTGAATCGCACAAAACGCACCCGGACACCACAAATTGAAAAGTGGTACGATGTCGGCCGGGGCCGCATACCTCTATATAATAGCAGCGATAAGTACCCAGACCTCCATGGGGCCGTACTCGTGGCCGCCGGCGGCAGTTAGCGCCGAAAGAAATTCCTCATTTTTGCTTTTCAAGCCGTGTTTCCCCTCTCGCGTGCACCACGGTGCCCCAGCTCACCGATACAAGGCAAACGTGCGAGCCGCTTTCGGTATTTCCACGGAAAAGTTGCGCTGAACGTCGCTTGCGCGCGCCGCCCCGGCTGACGAGCTTTCGGACTTGTCTCTGCGAGCGGTCGCGTACTCGTCGGCGCAATTCCCGACGTCGCCGCAGTGGTGAATCGCACAAAACGAACCCGGCACACAAATTGAAAAGTGGTACGATGTCGGCGGGGCCCCCGCATAACTCATATAATAGCACGATAAGTACCAGACCTCCATGGGGCCGTACTCGTGGCCGCCGGCGGCTTAGCGCCGAAAGAAATTCCTCATTTTTCTTTTCAAGCCGTCTTTCACCTCTCGCGTGCACCACGGTGCCCCAGCTCACCGATACAAGCAAACGTGCGAGCCGCTTTCGGTATTTCCACGGAAAAGTTGCGCTGAACGTCGCTTGCGCGCGCCGCCCCGGCTGACGAGCTTTCGGACTTTT
>NC_051157.2:233273640-233310529 GCF_013339745.2 Dermacentor silvarum
GCCGGGGAATAAAAACAGCCTCGAACCTCTTGGCAAGAAATACAAAAAAAACGAAGAACCAAAAGTGGGCGTGCTTATACACCTTGTATATGACAGGGAATAAAGCAAAGCAGTTACAACTTAACTGAAAAAAAAGACAGCTCAACAAAAGCAAGTACACAAAGAAACAAACCAGCCGTGGTTGCGCAGATTCCACTTCCGGCCACCGCCGTGAACGGTCGAGGAATGTTTCGCTCCTCTGGGGCGGTGTCAGCGGCCATGTTTAGCCGCGGTAACAGGGACTGCTGCCAGTGCCAACCAGGATTACGAAATCATTTTGCCTCCTCTTCCAACTGGTCGTATGTTTAAACACTGTATTTTTTCATGCGGATGTTCGAGGAAGACCCTACCGAGTAGAAGACATCCGAGATGCTCTTGGGCGTTTGGCAATGCTCCTGACGTTGAAGCGTTAGGGGGCATACCAAATGAACCACGTGTGGGCGGTCACGCTCAAGAATACGGAGGCAAAGAAGAGACTGCTTTCTGCAACCGACGTTTCCGTGAAGGACCGCCGTTGCGTCGTTGTGGACCCGAACAACCAGGACGTTCGACTAAAGCTCCATTGGGTGCTTCATTACGTAGACGACGAAGACATACGGACTGCGCTTGCACCCTACGGTAAGGTCACCGAAGTGGCAAGAGAGCGATGGCGAACGGAAGGTTTATCAGACAAAGGCTCTACAACGCGCATTATCAGCCTTCAACTCAAGGCAGGGTATACCAAGGAAGACATTCCACATCAACTACGAGTAGCAGGAGACCTGACGTTGGTAGTAGTGGCCGGAAGAGCTCCACTCTGCCTACGGTGTAAAGGAACCGGTCACATACGACGCGAATGTCGTGTCCCTCGGTGCGCACTGTGCAAACGCTTTGGCCACGCTGAGGAAGACTGCGTAGGACTTACGCGAAGGTCACAGGGCGCTCTGCGTGGGACGAAAATGCGGAGCTACAAATGGATGAATTGGAAGCTGAGGAAGTTGCCACCAGCAAGACCGGAGAACCCGAGTCGGAGGAAACGCCCCTTCGCTGCAGTCGCCCAATGCAGACGAGAAACAGGATAACGACAAGCAGGTTGTACAACCTGTACCGTCTCCTGTGACGACAACCAGTGCTTCCAGCAGCTCAGTGGAAAAAAATATGAGCCAGCCGACCCGTTTGGGAAAAGTCCGAAGACGTTGATATGACGGATTCGAAGATCGGCGCAGGGAAAAGAACACGTGAGGAAACAGCAGCAGGGAATGGAGCCTCAAACGAGCCCAGTGCCGGCGAGCCACCCACTAAAGCGTCCCAAGGGCGCCGCCCGAGCTTCAAGCCGAAACCCAACGTACCGCCGGACCGTCACATTCCAGGGGGCTCGTAGCCCCCTGTTTCAGAGAAGCCTGTCTCACCCCCTGGTTCAGGCGCTACGCATGCAAAAAGTGAGGGAGGACAAGCTGAGGGGCTTGAACCCCAGTGCCTTGTTAAGGCACTCATGGTGTGTTCGCCCGTGGCAACCGCAGAAACACCAGCTACGAGTGAATTTTCAGTGTCCCACAGAACGAGGTGAGCGCCATGCGACCTGTTTGATCACTCTTATAAATGGCAGTAAGACTTGACGAGCCCCTTAGCATAGGCACGCTAAACGTGCGAGGCCTTTCTTCAAGGCGTCGACAGTATCAAGTGAGCCGTCTTTTACTGGAGAATGACCTCGACATCGTAGCGATTCAAGAAACCAAAGTCGAAAGCCAGGCTCAGACAGACCGCATGGTAGAACCATTTACTCGACGCTATTATGTATGTGTTAGTCATGCAGTGGGGTCGTCCGGCGGATGTGCCTTGTTATTACGTAACTCCCTTGGAATCGTAGTAGAGACTGTGACTGTGTGTAAAACTGGACGGTTAGTTGTGTGTGATTTCTTGTTCTCTGCTTTGAAGTGGCGGGCCATTTGTTTGTACGCGCCCAACAGAGAAACCGAGCGCTACGATTTTTTGAAAGCGTTGCATCCTTTTTAAATAGCGAAAGGATAATTCTATTCCTGGGTGATTTTAACTGTGTGTGTTCTGCTGCCGATAGAGCACGGAACGAACCAGTACGCGACAACAGTGCCATGAAATTAAGCACGATAGTTCAGGACCATCTCTCGAAGATATCGGTCATATTCTAGCTGGCGGTAGACGGCCACAGTTCACTCATTTCCAACGTGCAAGCCATGCACGCTTGGATAGAGTATACATATCTGCAAATATAGTGCCGTTATGCCAAGATTACAACGTCAAACATGTTTCGTTCAGTGATCACAGCTTGGTTATGTTTTCCTTAGGAGCCAAGCGCAAAGGGCCGTCGTTCAGTTGGGCACTTTGGAAGTTTAATGACAAGCTTCTGGACAATGATAACTTTATGAACAAAGCAAAAGAAAGTATAGAAAGACTTCTGTCTAAAACGGACAGCTTTATCGCTGAGTGGGAGCTGTTCAAACAAGAAGTAAAGATCAATGCAATCGAGGGAGCATGCGCAATGCGACGCAGTGAAAGAAACAAGGAAAATGTACTCCGTAGTCAATTGGACTACTTGCTGAACGCAGAAAGCCTACAATCAGGGGCATTGAATAATGAAATTAAAGGAATAAAAGACAAACTGGAGGCTATAGATGTCGAGAGGTATAAAGGGGCCATTGTTCGCGCTCGTAGCGAAAAATTGTGGTTGGGAGAAAGGCCGACCAAACGCTCGTTAACGGACGAAAAAAGTTATGCCGTTAAAAATGAAATAAAAGAAATACAGTATGAGGGTGCCATAACAAATGACAAACGGATAATTGAACTTGCTTTTGTAGAGTACTTTAGAAATCTGTTAGGTCATAAAATGAAAATTGCAACCGGCTTTGAAAATGAGTACCTTCACTTAATGCCAAGATTAGACGATGATGTGAAGACGCGTCTTGAAGCAGATATTACCGCGCGTGAAATTGAAGAAGCAATTGATGAATTAACTGTAGGGAAATCTCCAGGCCCGGATGGTTTAAGCAGTTCTTTTTACAAAGCTTTTAAAGAAGATCTGGCAAAAGCCCTGCATTGTGTAATAACCGAAGCATATAAAGAAAATGTAGTGCCCCCATCTTTCAAGTGCTCTCACATTGTATTAATCCCAAAAACAGATGACCCGGTCAAGCTCTTATCGGTCTCGTCCTATCGACCTATAAGTTTAAGCAACGTTGATTACAAAATATATATGAAAGTACTAGCAAAAAGATTACAAACCGTGATCACAGTTTTGGTAGGACCTCACCAAACTTGTGGAATCAGAGGACGCTCGATATTTACCAACATTCATGTTACCAGAAGTATACTTGAATACTGCGACGATTTTTCAGAACGGGTGGCTATGTTACAACTTGACCTAGAAAAAGCTTTCGATCGCGTATCCCATGAAATTCTATTTAGTCTTTTGGAGTATATTAATGTTGGGTCTGTGATTACTACTGGTGTGCAAATGTGTTACACTCACAGTTCAGCTAGCATAATTGTGAACAAAACTGTTAGCGAAAGCTTCAGCGTTCAGTGTAGTATCAGGCAAGGGTGCCCATTATCATCATTATTGTTCGCAATTTTTCTCGAACCTTTCTGCTTAAAGATTCTCAACAATGATAAAATATACGGCTTCAGATTGCTCACAAGCGAAGTGAAAGTACTGTGTTATGCTGACGACATAGCAGTCTTCTGTGACGACAAGGAAAGCGTTAAGGAAAGCGTTAAAGAAGCAGAGTTATTTTGCTCGCTCACGGGCAGCGTAATCAATTGGGAAAAATGTTTGGGCTTCTGGCACGGACCGTGGGACAACACTCCAGATTACTTCGCTAACATGAAATGGACTGTGACACCAGTCAAATATCTCGGAGTGCCCTTAGAACACTACCGCGATACCACCCAATACTGGAACGAAGAAACCAAACGTGTTAAAGAACAAACTGATAAATGGGGTGGGCGCGATTTCTCCGTTTTCGCGCGCGCTACAGTTTGCAACGTGTTTTTAGTCGCAAAAGTGTGGTATGTTCTTCAAGTGCTATGTATGTCTCGTGCCAACGTGCAAAAGTTACACAGAGTCTTCGCAGTGTTCGTGTGGCGTTCAACATGGGAAAGAACAAGTAGAACAAATTTATTTCGATCAGTCCGTAGCGGAGGACTAAGTTTAGTGCATTTATTTCTCAAGCAAGTTGTATCAAGGTTTATTTTTTTGCGCGACCAAAAGAACGGATTTCTGCGAACAATTTTGCAATTACGATTGAGTGACGTAATTCCTGAATTTATTGTATCGAGTACCAGAAAAGAAAGATGTGTTCGCGGCTTTCTTCGTGAGGTTGTTATGTCATTTAGAATGCTAAAAGTTAGATTTTCAATGGCGTATCTAAGTAATGTGTCAAAAAAGCGTTTATACAAAGATGTTATTGACATTATGTTACCAGTGCCTCTTTATCGTGCCATGTACTGTGTGGGCTCCGAACGTGACGTGTTGAAACGTGTTAAAAGAATGACAGTCCGATCCTCAGTTAAAACGTTTTTCTTTCAACTTCACACCAACACTCTTCCAGTAAAACCATGGTTGAAAGAGAAAGGACTGTTTGTACCATGGTCAGTTAACTGTCTCATCTGCTCAAAGCCTGAGACAATCGAACACATTTTCTTAGATTGCTGGGATGCAATATTCCACTGGGATGTCTTGCAGAGGACACTGAAAAAAGAACTCCCTATATCACCCTACGGTATCCGCTTTCTCCCGGTTGAAAATGAAAATGGCGTGCCCTATGACATGATCATGACTCTGAGCCTACACAGCATTTGGAAAACACGAATGGCCATACGAAATGCTGATGTGGACGCCAAACCAGCCAGACAGTATTTTATTGAAAGTGTCTCTCAAATAAGAGATGTGTATAAATTGCAGGTTGAGCCACCAGACTGGTTACCTGTGTTAGATGCACTGGTAACCTTAAAGCGTTTTTAATACATGCACTAACACAAAGGACACGTAATGCTCATTATAACACTGTTTTTTCTCTCCAAAGTAAGGTGAATGCTTTGTATCTGTGACAAACCGGCAATAAAGAAAAAAAAAAAAAAAAAAAAAAAAAAAAAAGCCGTGTTTGCTCAGTGGGTATAGCGTTTGGCTACTGAGCGCGAGGTCATGGGATCGAATCCCAGCCACGGCAGCCGCTTTTCGTTGGGGCAGAAAAAAAAAATAAACCGTGCACTAAGGTTTAGGAGCACGTTAAAGAACCCCAGGTAGTCTAATTTATTTCGGAGTTGTCCACTACGGCGTGCCTCATAATCAGACCGCGGTTTTGGCACGCAAAACCCCAGTATTATCTGTTTTTTTTTTTTTTTTACGCAAAGAAACAGGTGTGTTTGCATTGAAGGGCGCCCGAAAAAGCGTTTGTTCCAATTACGCGCAGCAAGGACGCTTTATGATGGGGAAGGCAGATGGCTGGAAGGTGCACGTCCTCATCGTTTCTAAACAATTTCTAAACAAAATTGGTCTCACTGTCCCTCCAATAATACCAAGTGGCTCGAGGCTTCGTATTGCATATTAACTGAAAGAATTACACTCACGTTAAATGCCGCAAAAGGACCAAGCGGGGCACTTGCTTCGCGCAGGTGCATTCGCCCAAATTTTATAGCTATAGCCCGCATGCAGCTACAAAATCCGAAATCGCATCAGCAGGGGCGGGACGCGCAAGCAGCGTTTCACGCAAATTTGAAGCATAAATCGCAGCGCTACCGAGGCCAAAGTGGTGTATCAATTCGGACGGACGCTTTCCAGAACGCTAGTAGCCGTTCAAACAGGGCGCACAGTTAAGAGATGGCGCTGACAAAGCGGCGAGCGCCCGTGTTGAGAAAGTCCTAAACAACATTAGCCGGGCGGCGCGTGCAAGCGACGTTCCGTGCAACTTGTCCGTGGTAATATCAAAAGCGGCTCTCACGTTTTCCTTGAATCGGTGAGCCGGGGCACCGTGGTGCACGCGAGAGCTGCTTTCATTATTATCTACATCAATATCTCGAAACTGTTGTCATCCCGAGAATTCGTTTCGAGTGGATCCGCCTTGCAAACTCCACGGCTACAATTTGTACATTCCAACGTGGTCCATCAGGTAATTAGTTAACCTAATTAGTGACTGTTTCATTATTATTCGGCTAAGCATTTCAATTGCTTGTGCAAGTAATGTCCGCCACTTAGAGCAGACCAGCTCATGAACTAGACTTGGGCATTCTGCCACAGGCACCTATTGAGGAGTTTTTGAAAGTGTTCGCTGAAGCCCCCTGTATATATATATATATATATATATATATATATATGCGTGTGTGAGTGACTGTGTGTGTGTGCACGCAATAGAGTAGCACATAAGCTCAGTCACGTGGGGTTATTTCACATTTCGCGGGCTTTCAATAAACGCCGGAATAATTCACCACACTGGATGTGTGTTGCTGCAAAAAAAAAAAAAAAAATAGATGGGTCGTTTTAAAATGCCCTCAAGAACGAAATGAAACGTAAGTGGCCCTAAAGTGAATAATAAACATTTTCCGCAATTTAATCCTTATTGATTAACTAATTAGGCGCAACATAAAACTTAACATAAGGAGCGTCACATGACAGCAAAACATATGTTATTGGTTTCATTGAGTTGTGGCTGCCCGCTGTCAATAAAATCATCGGTTCTAGTCACATAAAAATCCTGTATAAATGTATGTATGTACGTATATACACGCACGCACGTACGCAAGCACGCACGCGCGCGCGCACACACACACAGGAGCGCCCACACTGAAAGAGTCAAAATCACGTCATGGATGTACGGAAATAAGAACGCCGAAGTGCGTCATAGCGTAAGAAAGCTGGAACACTTGTTTAAATAATACCAGCGGTGGCCAGTGACTGTTGATATGGATGCGAAAACACGTTACCGCCACCTATCTACGGAAATAGCAAGCGCGAAGTCCGTCGCCATTGCGTAAAAAACCTAGACGGCGCAAGGTAACACTCGATTTCATGATGACAGTGGCGGCCGGGGAATAAAAACAGCTCGAACCTCTTGGCAAGAAATACAAAAAAAAAGAAGAAACAAAAAGTGGCTTGCTTTATTAAACCTTGTATATGACAGTGAATAAACAGCAAAGCAGTTACAACTAAACTGAAAAAAAAAGACAGCTAACAAAAGCAAGTACACAAAGAAACAAACCAGCCGTGTTTGCTCAGTGGGTATAGCGTTTGGCTACTGAGCGCGAGGTCATGGGATCGAATCCCAGCCACGGCAGCCGCTTTTCGTTGGGGCAGAAAAAAAAATAAACCGTGCACTAAGGTTTAGGAGCACGTTAAAGAACCCCAGGTAGTCTAATTTATTTCGGAGTTGTCCACTACGGCGTGCCTCATAATCAGACCGCGGTTTTGGCACGCAAAACCCCAGTATTATCTGTTTTTTTTTTTACGCAAAGAAACAGGTGTGTTTGCATTGAAGGGCGCCCGAAAAAGCGTTTGTTCCAATTACGCGCAGCAAGGACGCTTTATGATGGGGAAGGCAGATGGCTGGAAGGTGCACGTCCTCATCGTTTCTAAACAATTTCTAAACAAAATTGGTCTCACTGTCCCTCCAATAATACCAAGTGGCTCGAGGCTTCGTATTGCATATTAACTGAAAGAATTACACTCACGTTAAATGCCGCAAAAGGACCAAGCGGGGCACTTGCTTCGCGCAGGTGCATTCGCCCAAATTTTATAGCTATAGCCCGCATGCAGCTACAAAATCCGAAATCGCATCAGCAGGGGCGGGACGCGCAAGCAGCGTTTCACGCAAATTTGAAGCATAAATCGCAGCGCTACCGAGGCCAAAGTGGTGTATCAATTCGGACGGACGCTTTCCAGAACGCTAGTAGCCGTTCAAACAGGGCGCACAGTTAAGAGATGGCGCTGACAAAGCGGCGAGCGCCCGTGTTGAGAAAGTCCTAAACAACATTAGCCGGGCGGCGCGTGCAAGCGACGTTCCGTGCAACTTGTCCGTGGTAATATCAAAAGCGGCTCTCACGTTTTCCTTGAATCGGTGAGCCGGGGCACCGTGGTGCACGCGAGAGCTGCTTTCATTATTATCTACATCAATATCTCGAAACTGTTGTCATCCCGAGAATTCGTTTCGAGTGGATCCGCCTTGCAAACTCCACGGCTACAATTTGTACATTCCAACGTGGTCCATCAGGTAATTAGTTAACCTAATTAGTGACTGTTTCATTATTATTCGGCTAAGCATTTCAATTGCTTGTGCAAGTAATGTCCGCCACTTAGAGCAGACCAGCTCATGAACTAGACTTGGGCATTCTGCCACAGGCACTATTGAAGAGTTTTTGAAAGTGTTCGCTGAAGCCCCCGTATATATATATATATATATATATATATATATATATGCGTGTGTGAGTGACTGTGTGTGTGTGCACGCAATAGAGTAGCACATAAGCTCAGTCACGTGGGGTTATTTCACATTTCGCGGGCTTTCAATAAACGCCGGAATAATTCACCACACTGGATGTGTGTTGCTGCAAAAAAAAAAAAAAAATAGATGGGTCGTTTTAAAATGCCCTCAAGAACGAAATGAAACGTAAGTGGCCCTAAAGTGAATAATAAACATTTTCCGCAAATAATCCTTATTGATTAACTAATTAGGCGCAACATAAAACTTAACATAAGGAGCGTCACATGACAGCAAAACATATGTCATTGGTTTCATTGAGTTGTGGCTGCCCGCTGTCAATAAAATCATCGGTTCTAGTCACATAAAAATCCTGTATAAATGTATGTATGTACGTATATACACGCACGCACGTACGCAAGCACGCACGCGCGCGCGCACACACACACAGGAGCGCCCACACTGAAAGAGTCAAAATCACGTCATGGATGTACGGAAATAAGAACGCCGAAGTGCGTCATAGCGTAAGAAAGCTGGAACACTTGTTTAAATAATACCAGCGGTGGCCAGTGACTGTTGATATGGATGCGAAAACACGTTACCGCCACCTATCTACGGAAATAGCAAGCGCGAAGTCCGTCGCCATTGCGTAAAAAACCTAGACGGCGCAAGGTAACACTCGATTTCATGATGACAGTGGCGGCCGGGGAATAAAAACAGCTCGAACCTCTTGGCAAGAAATACAAAAAAAAAGAAGAAACAAAAAGTGGCTTGCTTTATTAAACCTTGTATATGACAGTGAATAAACAGCAAAGCAGTTACAACTAAACTGAAAAAAAAAGACAGCTAACAAAAGCAAGTACACAAAGAAACAAACCAGCCGTGTTTGCTCAGTGGGTATAGCGTTTGGCTACTGAGCGCGAGGTCATGGGATCGAATCCCAGCCACGGCAGCCGCTTTTCGTTGGGGCAGAAAAAAAAATAAACCGTGCACTAAGGTTTAGGAGCACGTTAAAGAACCCCAGGTAGTCTAATTTATTTCGGAGTTGTCCACTACGGCGTGCCTCATAATCAGACCGCGGTTTTGGCACGCAAAACCCCAGTATTATCTGTTTTTTTTTTTACGCAAAGAAACAGGTGTGTTTGCATTGAAGGGCGCCCGAAAAAGCGTTTGTTCCAATTACGCGCAGCAAGGACGCTTTATGATGGGGAAGGCAGATGGCTGGAAGGTGCACGTCCTCATCGTTTCTAAACAATTTCTAAACAAAATTGGTCTCACTGTCCCTCCAATAATACCAAGTGGCTCGAGGCTTCGTATTGCATATTAACTGAAAGAATTACACTCACGTTAAATGCCGCAAAAGGACCAAGCGGGGCACTTGCTTCGCGCAGGTGCATTCGCCCAAATTTTATAGCTATAGCCCGCATGCAGCTACAAAATCCGAAATCGCATCAGCAGGGGCGGGACGCGCAAGCAGCGTTTCACGCAAATTTGAAGCATAAATCGCAGCGCTACCGAGGCCAAAGTGGTGTATCAATTCGGACGGACGCTTTCCAGAACGCTAGTAGCCGTTCAAACAGGGCGCACAGTTAAGAGATGGCGCTGACAAAGCGGCGAGCGCCCGTGTTGAGAAAGTCCTAAACAACATTAGCCGGGCGGCGCGTGCAAGCGACGTTCCGTGCAACTTGTCCGTGGTAATATCAAAAGCGGCTCTCACGTTTTCCTTGAATCGGTGAGCCGGGGCACCGTGGTGCACGCGAGAGCTGCTTTCATTATTATCTACATCAATATCTCGAAACTGTTGTCATCCCGAGAATTCGTTTCGAGTGGATCCGCCTTGCAAACTCCACGGCTACAATTTGTACATTCCAACGTGGTCCATCAGGTAATTAGTTAACCTAATTAGTGACTGTTTCATTATTATTCGGCTAAGCATTTCAATTGCTTGTGCAAGTAATGTCCGCCACTTAGAGCAGACCAGCTCATGAACTAGACTTGGGCATTCTGCCACAGGCACTATTGAAGAGTTTTTGAAAGTGTTCGCTGAAGCCCCCGTATATATATATATATATATATATATATATATATATATATGCGTGTGTGAGTGACTGTGTGTGTGTGCACGCAATAGAGTAGCACATAAGCTCAGTCACGTGGGGTTATTTCACATTTCGCGGGCTTTCAATAAACGCCGGAATAATTCACCACACTGGATGTGTGTTGCTGCAAAAAAAAAAAAAAATAGATGGGTCGTTTTAAAATGCCCTCAAGAACGAAATGAAACGTAAGTGGCCCTAAAGTGAATAATAAACATTTTCCGCAAATAATCCTTATTGATTAACTAATTAGGCGCAACATAAAACTTAACATAAGGAGCGTCACATGACAGCAAAACATATGTTATTGGTTTCATTGAGTTGTGGCTGCCCGCTGTCAATAAAATCATCGGTTCTAGTCACATAAAAATCCTGTATAAATGTATGTATGTACGTATATACACGCACGCACGTACGCAAGCACGCACGCGCGCGCGCACACACACACAGGAGCGCCCACACTGAAAGAGTCAAAATCACGTCATGGATGTACGGAAATAAGAACGCCGAAGTGCGTCATAGCGTAAGAAAGCTGGAACACTTGTTTAAATAATACCAGCGGTGGCCAGTGACTGTTGATATGGATGCGAAAACACGTTACCGCCACCTATCTACGGAAATAGCAAGCGCGAAGTCCGTCGCCATTGCGTAAAAAACCTAGACGGCGCAAGGTAACACTCGATTTCATGATGACAGTGGCGGCCGGGGAATAAAAACAGCTCGAACCTCTTGGCAAGAAATACAAAAAAAAAAGAAGAAACAAAAAGTGGCTTGCTTTATTAAACCTTGTATATGACAGTGAATAAACAGCAAAGCAGTTACAACTAAACTGAAAAAAAAGACAGCTAACAAAAGCAAGTACACAAAGAAACAAACCAGCCGTGTTTGCTCAGTGGGTATAGCGTTTGGCTACTGAGCGCGAGGTCATGGGATCGAATCCCAGCCACGGCAGCCGCTTTTCGTTGGGGCAGAAAAAAAAATAAACCGTGCACTAAGGTTTAGGAGCACGTTAAAGAACCCCAGGTAGTCTAATTTATTTCGGAGTTGTCCACTACGGCGTGCCTCATAATCAGACCGCGGTTTTGGCACGCAAAACCCCAGTATTATCTGTTTTTTTTTTACGCAAAGAAACAGGTGTGTTTGCATTGAAGGGCGCCCGAAAAAGCGTTTGTTCCAATTACGCGCAGCAAGGACGCTTTATGATGGGGAAGGCAGATGGCTGGAAGGTGCACGTCCTCATCGTTTCTAAACAATTTCTAAACAAAATTGGTCTCACTGTCCCTCCAATAATACCAAGTGGCTCGAGGCTTCGTATTGCATATTAACTGAAAGAATTACACTCACGTTAAATGCCGCAAAAGGACCAAGCGGGGCACTTGCTTCGCGCAGGTGCATTCGCCCAAATTTTATAGCTATAGCCCGCATGCAGCTACAAAATCCGAAATCGCATCAGCAGGGGCGGGACGCGCAAGCAGCGTTTCACGCAAATTTGAAGCATAAATCGCAGCGCTACCGAGGCCAAAGTGGTGTATCAATTCGGACGGACGCTTTCCAGAACGCTAGTAGCCGTTCAAACAGGGCGCACAGTTAAGAGATGGCGCTGACAAAGCGGCGAGCGCCCGTGTTGAGAAAGTCCTAAACAACATTAGCCGGGCGGCGCGTGCAAGCGACGTTCCGTGCAACTTGTCCGTGGTAATATCAAAAGCGGCTCTCACGTTTTCCTTGAATCGGTGAGCCGGGGCACCGTGGTGCACGCGAGAGCTGCTTTCATTATTATCTACATCAATATCTCGAAACTGTTGTCATCCCGAGAATTCGTTTCGAGTGGATCCGCCTTGCAAACTCCACGGCTACAATTTGTACATTCCAACGTGGTCCATCAGGTAATTAGTTAACCTAATTAGTGACTGTTTCATTATTATTCGGCTAAGCATTTCAATTGCTTGTGCAAGTAATGTCCGCCACTTAGAGCAGACCAGCTCATGAACTAGACTTGGGCATTCTGCCACAGGCACTATTGAAGAGTTTTTGAAAGTGTTCGCTGAAGCCCCCCGTATATATATATATATATATATATATATATATATATATGCGTGTGTGAGTGACTGTGTGTGTGTGCACGCAATAGAGTAGCACATAAGCTCAGTCACGTGGGGTTATTTCACATTTCGCGGGCTTTCAATAAACGCCGGAATAATTCACCACACTGGATGTGTGTTGCTGCAAAAAAAAAAAAAAATAGATGGGTCGTTTTAAAATGCCCTCAAGAACGAAATGAAACGTAATTGGCCCTAAAGTGAATAATAAACATTTTCCGCAAATAATCCTTATTGATTAACTAATTAGGCGCAACATAAAACTTAACATAAGGAGCGTCACATGACAGCAAAACATATGTCATTGGTTTCATTGAGTTGTGGCTGCCCGCTGTCAATAAAATCATCGGTTCTAGTCACATAAAAATCCTGTATAAATGTATGTATGTACGTATATACACGCACGCACGTACGCAAGCACGCACGCGCGCGCGCACACACACACAGGAGCGCCCACACTGAAAGAGTCAAAATCACGTCATGGATGTACGGAAATAAGAACGCCGAAGTGCGTCATAGCGTAAGAAAGCTGGAACACTTGTTTAAATAATACCAGCGGTGGCCAGTGACTGTTGATATGGATGCGAAAACACGTTACCGCCACCTATCTACGGAAATAGCAAGCGCGAAGTCCGTCGCCATTGCGTAAAAAACCTAGACGGCGCAAGGTAACACTCGATTTCATGATGACAGTGGCGGCCGGGGAATAAAAACAGCTCGAACCTCTTGGCAAGAAATACAAAAAAAAAGAAGAAACAAAAAGTGGCTTGCTTTATTAAACCTTGTATATGACAGTGAATAAACAGCAAAGCAGTTACAACTAAACTGAAAAAAAAGACAGCTAACAAAAGCAAGTACACAAAGAAACAAACCAGCCGTGTTTGCTCAGTGGGTATAGCGTTTGGCTACTGAGCGCGAGGTCATGGGATCGAATCCCAGCCACGGCAGCCGCTTTTCGTTGGGGCAGAAAAAAAAATAAACCGTGCACTAAGGTTTAGGAGCACGTTAAAGAACCCCAGGTAGTCTAATTTATTTCGGAGTTGTCCACTACGGCGTGCCTCATAATCAGACCGCGGTTTTGGCACGCAAAACCCCAGTATTATCTGTTTTTTTTTTTACGCAAAGAAACAGGTGTGTTTGCATTGAAGGGCGCCCGAAAAAGCGTTTGTTCCAATTACGCGCAGCAAGGACGCTTTATGATGGGGAAGGCAGATGGCTGGAAGGTGCACGTCCTCATCGTTTCTAAACAATTTCTAAACAAAATTGGTCTCACTGTCCCTCCAATAATACCAAGTGGCTCGAGGCTTCGTATTGCATATTAACTGAAAGAATTACACTCACGTTAAATGCCGCAAAAGGACCAAGCGGGGCACTTGCTTCGCGCAGGTGCATTCGCCCAAATTTTATAGCTATAGCCCGCATGCAGCTACAAAATCCGAAATCGCATCAGCAGGGGCGGGACGCGCAAGCAGCGTTTCACGCAAATTTGAAGCATAAATCGCAGCGCTACCGAGGCCAAAGTGGTGTATCAATTCGGACGGACGCTTTCCAGAACGCTAGTAGCCGTTCAAACAGGGCGCACAGTTAAGAGATGGCGCTGACAAAGCGGCGAGCGCCCGTGTTGAGAAAGTCCTAAACAACATTAGCCGGGCGGCGCGTGCAAGCGACGTTCCGTGCAACTTGTCCGTGGTAATATCAAAAGCGGCTCTCACGTTTTCCTTGAATCGGTGAGCCGGGGCACCGTGGTGCACGCGAGAGCTGCTTTCATTATTATCTACATCAATATCTCGAAACTGTTGTCATCCCGAGAATTCGTTTCGAGTGGATCCGCCTTGCAAACTCCACGGCTACAATTTGTACATTCCAACGTGGTCCATCAGGTAATTAGTTAACCTAATTAGTGACTGTTTCATTATTATTCGGCTAAGCATTTCAATTGCTTGTGCAAGTAATGTCCGCCACTTAGAGCAGACCAGCTCATGAACTAGACTTGGGCATTCTGCCACAGGCACCTATTGAAGGAGTTTTTGAAAGTGTTCGCTGAAGCCCCCGTATATATATATATATATATATATATATATATATATATATGCGTGTGTGAGTGACTGTGTGTGTGTGCACGCAATAGAGTAGCACATAAGCTCAGTCACGTGGGGTTATTTCACATTTCGCGGGCTTTCAATAAACGCCGGAATAATTCACCACACTGGATGTGTGTTGCTGCAAAAAAAAAAAAAATAGATGGGTCGTTTTAAAATGCCCTCAAGAACGAAATGAAACGTAATTGGCCCTAAAGTGAATAATAAACATTTTCCGCAATAATCCTTATTGATTAACTAATTAGGCGCAACATAAAACTTAACATAAGGAGCGTCACATGACAGCAAAACATATGTCATTGGTTTCATTGAGTTGTGGCTGCCCGCTGTCAATAAAATCATCGGTTCTAGTCACATAAAAATCCTGTATAAATGTATGTATGTACGTATATACACGCACGCACGTACGCAAGCACGCACGCGCGCGCGCACACACACACAGGAGCGCCCACACTGAAAGAGTCAAAATCACGTCATGGATGTACGGAAATAAGAACGCCGAAGTGCGTCATAGCGTAAGAAAGCTGGAACACTTGTTTAAATAATACCAGCGGTGGCCAGTGACTGTTGATATGGATGCGAAAACACGTTACCGCCACCTATCTACGGAAATAGCAAGCGCGAAGTCCGTCGCCATTGCGTAAAAAACCTAGACGGCGCAAGGTAACACTCGATTTCATGATGACAGTGGCGGCCGGGGAATAAAAACAGCTCGAACCTCTTGGCAAGAAATACAAAAAAAAAGAAGAAACAAAAAGTGGCTTGCTTTATTAAACCTTGTATATGACAGTGAATAAACAGCAAAGCAGTTACAACTAAACTGAAAAAAAAAGACAGCTAACAAAAGCAAGTACACAAAGAAACAAACCAGCCGTGTTTGCTCAGTGGGTATAGCGTTTGGCTACTGAGCGCGAGGTCATGGGATCGAATCCCAGCCACGGCAGCCGCTTTTCGTTGGGGCAGAAAAAAAAATAAACCGTGCACTAAGGTTTAGGAGCACGTTAAAGAACCCCAGGTAGTCTAATTTATTTCGGAGTTGTCCACTACGGCGTGCCTCATAATCAGACCGCGGTTTTGGCACGCAAAACCCCAGTATTATCTGTTTTTTTTTTTACGCAAAGAAACAGGTGTGTTTGCATTGAAGGGCGCCCGAAAAAGCGTTTGTTCCAATTACGCGCAGCAAGGACGCTTTATGATGGGGAAGGCAGATGGCTGGAAGGTGCACGTCCTCATCGTTTCTAAACAATTTCTAAACAAAATTGGTCTCACTGTCCCTCCAATAATACCAAGTGGCTCGAGGCTTCGTATTGCATATTAACTGAAAGAATTACACTCACGTTAAATGCCGCAAAAGGACCAAGCGGGGCACTTGCTTCGCGCAGGTGCATTCGCCCAAATTTTATAGCTATAGCCCGCATGCAGCTACAAAATCCGAAATCGCATCAGCAGGGGCGGGACGCGCAAGCAGCGTTTCACGCAAATTTGAAGCATAAATCGCAGCGCTACCGAGGCCAAAGTGGTGTATCAATTCGGACGGACGCTTTCCAGAACGCTAGTAGCCGTTCAAACAGGGCGCACAGTTAAGAGATGGCGCTGACAAAGCGGCGAGCGCCCGTGTTGAGAAAGTCCTAAACAACATTAGCCGGGCGGCGCGTGCAAGCGACGTTCCGTGCAACTTGTCCGTGGTAATATCAAAAGCGGCTCTCACGTTTTCCTTGAATCGGTGAGCCGGGGCACCGTGGTGCACGCGAGAGCTGCTTTCATTATTATCTACATCAATATCTCGAAACTGTTGTCATCCCGAGAATTCGTTTCGAGTGGATCCGCCTTGCAAACTCCACGGCTACAATTTGTACATTCCAACGTGGTCCATCAGGTAATTAGTTAACCTAATTAGTGACTGTTTCATTATTATTCGGCTAAGCATTTCAATTGCTTGTGCAAGTAATGTCCGCCACTTAGAGCAGACCAGCTCATGAACTAGACTTGGGCATTCTGCCACAGGCACTATTGAAGAGTTTTTGAAAGTGTTCGCTGAAGCCCCCGTATATATATATATATATATATATATATATATATATATGCGTGTGTGAGTGACTGTGTGTGTGTGCACGCAATAGAGTAGCACATAAGCTCAGTCACGTGGGGTTATTTCACATTTCGCGGGCTTTCAATAAACGCCGGAATAATTCACCACACTGGATGTGTGTTGCTGCAAAAAAAAAAAAAAATAGATGGGTCGTTTTAAAATGCCCTCAAGAACGAAATGAAACGTAATTGGCCCTAAAGTGAATAATAAACATTTTCCGCAATAATCCTTATTGATTAACTAATTAGGCGCAACATAAAACTTAACATAAGGAGCGTCACATGACAGCAAAACATATGTCATTGGTTTCATTGAGTTGTGGCTGCCCGCTGTCAATAAAATCATCGGTTCTAGTCACATAAAAATCCTGTATAAATGTATGTATGTACGTATATACACGCACGCACGTACGCAAGCACGCACGCGCGCGCGCACACACACACAGGAGCGCCCACACTGAAAGAGTCAAAATCACGTCATGGATGTACGGAAATAAGAACGCCGAAGTGCGTCATAGCGTAAGAAAGCTGGAACACTTGTTTAAATAATACCAGCGGTGGCCAGTGACTGTTGATATGGATGCGAAAACACGTTACCGCCACCTATCTACGGAAATAGCAAGCGCGAAGTCCGTCGCCATTGCGTAAAAAACCTAGACGGCGCAAGGTAACACTCGATTTCATGATGACAGTGGCGGCCGGGGAATAAAAACAGCTCGAACCTCTTGGCAAGAAATACAAAAAAAAAGAAGAAACAAAAAGTGGCTTGCTTTATTAAACCTTGTATATGACAGTGAATAAACAGCAAAGCAGTTACAACTAAACTGAAAAAAAAAGACAGCTAACAAAAGCAAGTACACAAAGAAACAAACCAGCCGTGTTTGCTCAGTGGGTATAGCGTTTGGCTACTGAGCGCGAGGTCATGGGATCGAATCCCAGCCACGGCAGCCGCTTTTCGTTGGGGCAGAAAAAAAAATAAACCGTGCACTAAGGTTTAGGAGCACGTTAAAGAACCCCAGGTAGTCTAATTTATTTCGGAGTTGTCCACTACGGCGTGCCTCATAATCAGACCGCGGTTTTGGCACGCAAAACCCCAGTATTATCTGTTTTTTTTTTTTTACGCAAAGAAACAGGTGTGTTTGCATTGAAGGGCGCCCGAAAAAGCGTTTGTTCCAATTACGCGCAGCAAGGACGCTTTATGATGGGGAAGGCAGATGGCTGGAAGGTGCACGTCCTCATCGTTTCTAAACAATTTCTAAACAAAATTGGTCTCACTGTCCCTCCAATAATACCAAGTGGCTCGAGGCTTCGTATTGCATATTAACTGAAAGAATTACACTCACGTTAAATGCCGCAAAAGGACCAAGCGGGGCACTTGCTTCGCGCAGGTGCATTCGCCCAAATTTTATAGCTATAGCCCGCATGCAGCTACAAAATCCGAAATCGCATCAGCAGGGGCGGGACGCGCAAGCAGCGTTTCACGCAAATTTGAAGCATAAATCGCAGCGCTACCGAGGCCAAAGTGGTGTATCAATTCGGACGGACGCTTTCCAGAACGCTAGTAGCCGTTCAAACAGGGCGCACAGTTAAGAGATGGCGCTGACAAAGCGGCGAGCGCCCGTGTTGAGAAAGTCCTAAACAACATTAGCCGGGCGGCGCGTGCAAGCGACGTTCCGTGCAACTTGTCCGTGGTAATATCAAAAGCGGCTCTCACGTTTTCCTTGAATCGGTGAGCCGGGGCACCGTGGTGCACGCGAGAGCTGCTTTCATTATTATCTACATCAATATCTCGAAACTGTTGTCATCCCGAGAATTCGTTTCGAGTGGATCCGCCTTGCAAACTCCACGGCTACAATTTGTACATTCCAACGTGGTCCATCAGGTAATTAGTTAACCTAATTAGTGACTGTTTCATTATTATTCGGCTAAGCATTTCAATTGCTTGTGCAAGTAATGTCCGCCACTTAGAGCAGACCAGCTCATGAACTAGACTTGGGCATTCTGCCACAGGCACTATTGAAGAGTTTTTGAAAGTGTTCGCTGAAGCCCCCGTATATATATATATATATATATATATATATATATATGCGTGTGTGAGTGACTGTGTGTGTGTGCACGCAATAGAGTAGCACATAAGCTCAGTCACGTGGGGTTATTTCACATTTCGCGGGCTTTCAATAAACGCCGGAATAATTCACCACACTGGATGTGTGTTGCTGCAAAAAAAAAAAAAAATAGATGGGTCGTTTTAAAATGCCCTCAAGAACGAAATGAAACGTAATTGGCCCTAAAGTGAATAATAAACATTTTCCGCAATAATCCTTATTGATTAACTAATTAGGCGCAACATAAAACTTAACATAAGGAGCGTCACATGACAGCAAAACATATGTCATTGGTTTCATTGAGTTGTGGCTGCCCGCTGTCAATAAAATCATCGGTTCTAGTCACATAAAAATCCTGTATAAATGTATGTATGTACGTATATACACGCACGCACGTACGCAAGCACGCACGCGCGCGCGCACACACACACAGGAGCGCCCACACTGAAAGAGTGCAAAATCACGTCATGGATGTACGGAAATAAGAACGCCGAAGTGCGTCATAGCGTAAGAAAGCTGGAACACTTGTTTAAATAATACCAGCGGTGGCCAGTGACTGTTGATATGGATGCGAAAACACGTTACCGCCACCTATCTACGGAAATAGCAAGCGCGAAGTCCGTCGCCATTGCGTAAAAAACCTAGACGGCGCAAGGTAACACTCGATTTCATGATGACAGTGGCGGCCGGGGAATAAAAACAGCTCGAACCTCTTGGCAAGAAATACAAAAAAAAAGAAGAAACAAAAAGTGGCTTGCTTTATTAAACCTTGTATATGACAGTGAATAAACAGCAAAGCAGTTACAACTAAACTGAAAAAAAAGACAGCTAACAAAAGCAAGTACACAAAGAAACAAACCAGCCGTGTTTGCTCAGATTCCACTTCCGGCCACCGCCGTGAACGGTCGAGGAATGTTTCGCTCCTCTGGGGCGGTGTCAGCGGCCATGTTTAGCCGCGGTAACAGGAATGCTGCCAGTGCCAACCAGGATTACGAAATCATTTTGCCTCCTCTTCCAACTGGTCGTATTGTTTTAAACACTGTATTTTTTCATGCGGATGTTCGAGGAAGACCCTACCGAGTAGAAGACATCCGAGATGCTCTTGGGCGTTTGGCAATGCTCCCTGACGTTGAAGCGTTAGGGGCATACCAAATGAACCACGTGTGGGCGGTCACGCTCAAGAATACGGAGGCAAAGAAGAGACTGCTTTCTGCAACCGACGTTTCCGTGAAGGACCGCCGTTGCGTCGTTGTGGACCCGAACAACCAGGACGTTCGACTAAAGCTCCATTGGGTGCTTCATTACGTAGACGACGAAGACATACGGACTGCGCTTGCACCCTACGGTAAGGTCACCGAAGTGGCAAGAGAGCGATGGCGAACGGAAGGTTTATCAGACAAAGGCTCTACAACGCGCATTATCAGCCTTCAACTCAAGGCAGGGTATACCAAGGAAGACATTCCACATCAACTACGAGTAGCAGGAGACCTGACGTTGGTAGTAGTGGCCGGAAGAGCTCCACTCTGCCTACGGTGTAAAGGAACCGGTCACATACGACGCGAATGTCATGTCCCTCGGTGCGCACTGTGCAAACGCTTTGGCCACGCTGAGGAAGACTGCGTAAGGACTTACGCGAAGGTCACAGGGCGCTCTGCGTGGGACGAAAATGCGGAGCTACAAATGGATGAATTGGAAGCTGAGGAAGTTGCCACCAGCAAGACCGGAGAACCCGAGTCGGAGGAAACGCCCCCTTCGCTCCAGTCGCCCAATGCAGACGAGAAACAGGATAACGACAAGCAGGTTGTACAACCTGTACCGTCTCCTGTGACGACAACCAGTGCTTCCAGCAGCTCAGTGGAAAAAAATATGAGCCAGCCGACCCGTTTGGAAAAGTCCGAAGACGTTGATATGACGGATACGAAGATCGGCGCAGGGAAAAGAACACGTGAGGAAACAGTAGCAGGGAATGGAGCCTCAAACGAGCCCAGTGCCGGCGAGCCACCCACTAAAGCGTCCCAAGGGCGCCGCCCGAGCTTCAAGCCGAAACCCAACGTACCGCCGGACCGTCACATTCCAGGGGGCTCGTAGCCCCCTGTTTCAGAGAAGCCTGTCTCAACCCCCTGGTTCAGGCGCTACGCATGCAAAAAGTGAGGGAGGACAAGCTGAGGGGCTTGAACCCCAGTGCCTTGTTAAGGCACTCATGGCGTGTTCGCCCGTGGCAACCGCAGAAACACCAGCTACGAGTGAATTTTCAGTGTCCCACAGAACGAGGTGAGCGCCATGCGACCTGTTTGATCACTCTTATAAATGGCAGTAAGACTTGACGAGCCCCTTAGCATAGGCACGCTAAACGTGCGAGGCCTTTCTTCAAGGCGTCGACAGTATCAAGTGAGCCGTCTTTTACTGGAGAATGACCTCGACATCGTAGCGATTCAAGAAACCGAAAGTCGAAAGCCAGGCTCAGACAGACCGCATGGTAGAACCATTTACTCGACGCTATTATGTATGTGTTAGTCATGCAGTGGGGTCGTCCGGCGGATGTGCCTTGTTATTACGTAACTCCCTAGGAATCGTAGTAGAGACTGTGACTGTGTGTAAAACTGGACGGTTAGTTGTGTGTGATTTCTTGTTCTCTGCTTTGAAGTGGCGGGCCATTTGTTTGTACGCGCCCAACAGAGAAACCGAGCGCTACGATTTTTTTGAAAGCGTTGCATCCTTTTTAAATAGCGAAAGGATAATTCTATTCCTGGGTGATTTTAACTGTGTGTGTTCTGCTGCCGATAGAGCACGGAACGAACCAGTACGCGACAACAGTGCCATGAAATTAAGCACGATAGTTCAGGACCATTCTCTCGAAGATATCGGTCATATTCTAGCTGGCGGTAGACGGCCACAGTTCACTCATTTCCAACGTGCAAGCCATGCACGCTTGGATAGAGTATACATATCTGCAAATATAGTGCCGTTATGCCAAGATTACAACGTCAAACATGTTTCGTTCAGTGATCACAGCTTGGTTATGATTTTCCTTAGGAGCCAAGCGCAAAGGGCCGTCGTTCAGTTGGGCACTTTGGAAGTTTAATGACAAGCTTCTGGACAATGATAACTTTATGAACAAAGCAAAAGAAAGTATAGAAAGACTTCTGTCTAAAACGGACAGCTTTATCGCTGAGTGGGAGCTGTTCAAACAAGAAGTAAAGATCAATGCAATCGAGGGAGCATGCGCAATGCGACGCAGTGAAAGAAACAAGGAAAATGTACTCCGTAGTCAATTGGACTACTTGCTGAACGCAGAAAGCCTACAATCAGGGGCATTGAATAATGAAATTAAAGGAATAAAAGACAAACTGGAGGCTATAGATGTCGAGAGGTATAAAGGGGCCATTGTTCGCGCTCGTAGCGAAAGATTGTGGTTGGGAGAAAGGCCGACCAAACGCTCGTTAACGGACGAAAAAAGTTATGCCGTTAAAAATGAAATAAAAGAAATACAGTATGAGGGTGCCATAACAAATGACAAACGGATAATTGAACTTGCTTTTGTAGAGTACTTTAGAAATCTGTTAGGTCATAAAATGAAAATTGCAACCGGCTTTGAAAATGAGTACCTTCACTTAATGCCAAGATTAGACGATGATGTGAAGACGCGTCTTGAAGCAGATATTACCGCGCGTGAAATTGAAGAAGCAATTGATGAATTAACTGTAGGGAAATCTCCAGGCCCGGATGGTTTAAGCAGTTCTTTTTACAAAGCTTTTAAAGAAGATCTGGCAAAAGCCCTGCATTGTGTAATAACCGAAGCATATAAAGAAAATGTAGTGCCCCCATCTTTCAAGTGCTCTCACATTGTATTAATCCCAAAAACAGATGACCCGGTCAAGCTCTTATCGGTCACGTCCTATCGACCGATAAGTTTAAGCAACGTTGATTACAAAATATATATGAAAGTACTAGCAAAAAGATTACAAACCGTGATCACAGTTTTGGTAGGACCTCACCAAACTTGTGGAATCAGAGGACGCTCGATATTTACCAACATTCATGTTACCAGAAGTATTCTTGAATACTGCGACGATTTTTCAGAACGGGTGGCTATGTTACAACTTGACCTAGAAAAAGCTTTCGATCGCGTATCCCATGAAATTCTATTTAGTCTTTTGGAGTATATTAATGTTGGGTCTGTGATTACTACTGGTGTGCAAATGTGTTACACTCACAGTTCAGCTAGCATAATTGTGAACAAAACTGTTAGTGAAAGCTTCAGCGTTCAGTGTAGTATCAGGCAAGGGTGCCCATTATCATCATTATTGTTCGCAATTTTTCTCGAACCTTTCTGCTTAAAGATTCTCAACAATGATAAAATATACGGCTTCAGATTGCTCACAAGCGAAGTGAAAGTACTGTGTTATGCTGACGACATAGCAGTCTTCTGTGACGACAAGGAAAGCGTTAAGGAAAGCGTTAAAGAAGCAGAGTTATTTTGCTCGCTCACGGGCAGTGTAATCAATTGGGAAAAATGTTTGGGCTTCTGGCACGGACCGTGGGTCAACACTCCAGATTACTTCGCTAACATGAAATGGACTGTGACACCAGTCAAATATCTCGGAGTGCCCTTAGAACACTACCGCGATACCACCCAATACTGGAACGAAGAAACCAAACGTGTTAAAGAACAAACTGATAAATGGGGTGGGCGCGATTTCTCCGTTTTCGCGCGCGCTACAGTTTGCAACGTGTTTTTAGTCGCAAAAGTGTGGTATGTTCTTCAAGTGCTATGTATGTCTCGTGCCAACGTGCAAAAGTTACACAGAGTCTTCGCAGTGTTCGTGTGGCGTTCAACATGGGAAAGAACAAGTAGAACAAATTTATTTCGATCAGTCCGTAGCGGAGGACTAAGTTTAGTGCATTTATTTCTCAAGCAAGTTGTATCAAGGTTTATTTTTTTTGCGCGACCAAAAGAACGGATTTCTGCGAACAATTTTGCAATTACGATTGAGTGACGTAATTCCTGAATTTATTGTATCGAGTACCAGAAAAGAAAGATGTGTTCGCGGCTTTCTTCGTGAGGTTGTTATGTCGTTTAGAATGCTAAAAGTTAGATTTTCAATGGCGTATCTAAGTAATGTGTCAAAAAAGCGTTTATACAAAGATGTTATTGACATTATGTTACCAGTGCCTCTATATCGTGCCATGTACTGTGTGGGCTCCGAACGTGACGTGTTGAAACGTGTTAAAAGAATGACAGTCCGATCCTCAGTTAAAACGTTTTTCTTTCAGCTTCACACCAACACTCTTCCAGTAAAACCATGGTTGAAAGAGAAAGGACTGTTTGTACCATGGTCAGTTAACTGTCTCATCTGCTCAAAGCCTGAGACAATCGAACACATTTTCTTAGATTGCTGGGATGCAATATTCCACTGGGATGTCTTGCAGAGGACACTGAAAAAAGAACTCCCTATATCACCCTACGGTATCCGCTTTCTCCCGGTTGAAAATGAAAATGGCGTGCCCTATGACATGATCATGACTCTGAGCCTACACAGCATTTGGAAAACACGAATGGCCATACGAAATGCTGATGTGGACGCCAAACCAGCCAGACAGTATTTTATTGAAAGTGTCTCTCAAATAAGAGATGTGTATAAATTGCAGGTTGAGCCACCAGACTGGTTACCTGTGTTAGATACACTGGTAACCTTAAAGCGTTTTTAATACATGCACTAACACAAGGACACGTAATGCTCATTATAACACTGTTTTGTTCTCTCCAAAGTAAGGTGAATGCTTTGTATCTGTGACAGACCGGCAATAAAGAAAAAAAAAGTGGCCGAGCAGTCTAAGGCGCTGGTTTTAGGCACCAGTCTCCTCGGAGGCGTGGATTCGAATCCCACCGCTGCCATGTTGTGTCACTTTTTTTACGTGCGCTCTTCGGCAAAAAGCGCACGCGACCGTCACTCGGCAGGTGAACAGTGGTAGCGTGGCCGAGCGGTCTAAGGCGCTGGTTTTAGGCACCAGTCTCCTCGGAGGCGTGTGTTCGAATCCCACCGCTGCTATGTTGTGTCACTTTTTTTACGTGCGCTCTTCGGCAAAAAGCGCACGCGGCCGTCACTCGGCAGGTGAACAGTGGTAGCGTGGCCGAGCGGTCTAAGGCACTGGTTTTAGGCACCAGTCGCCTCGGAGGCGTGGGTTCGAATCCCACCACTGCCATGTTGTGCCACTTTTTTTACGTGCGCTCTTCGGCAAAAAGCGCACGCGACCGTCACTCGGCAGGTGAACAGTGGTAGCGTGGCCGAGCGGTCTAAGGCGCTGGCTTTAGGCACCAGTATCCTCGGAGGCGTGGGTTCGAATCCCACCGCTGCCATGTTGTGTCACTTTTTTTTACGTGCGCTCTTCGGCAAAAAGCGCACGCGACCGTCACTCGGCAGGTGAACAGTGGTAGCGTGGCCGAGTTCTGAAAAGGGTGAGAAAGATGCCAGTGCAACCAGGCACCAAATCGTTCTTCTTTAAATTGCATACCGGTACTTTACACGTTAAAACATTTCTGGAAAAACATAAGTTCTATTTGCCATGGGGAACCAACTGCCTTATTTGTAGAAAACCGGAAAACATAGATCATGTCTTCATCCACTGTTGGGAGGGAGTCTATTTCTGGGACGTGTTGCAAAGAACCTTAAAAAAGGAGTTACTGATAGGTCCCCAGGGAATCAGGTTTTTGCCTGTAAATGACGACGAAGGATTCCCGTACGACCTGATCATGCTCACGGGCCTCCACTGTCTATGGCGCTCGAGAATGGCGGGGTACCACTGTGACCCTGATGCCCGACCGGCACGTGTATACTTCCGTGAATGTATGCAGAGGTACATAGAAGTACAGAAATCACAACAACCTGTTCCCGAGTGGCTGTCCAGGGTTGAACCCCTGACAGAACTCAAGGAATTTTAATAGACAACGTCATGCCGCAGTAGCGGACCGCAACAAATGTATATATTGCTGTTTTTGTATAGTTTTCATTGCAATTTGTGTTGTTCTATGTCGAGGACTGGCAATAAAGAAAAAACAATGGTAGCGTGGCCGAGCGGTCTAAGGCGCTGGTTTTAGGCACCAGTCTCCTCGGAGGCGTGGGCTCGAATCCCACCGCTGCCATATTGTGTCACTTTTTTTACGTGCGCTCTTCGGCAAAAAGCGCACGCGACCGTCACTCGGCAGGTGAACAGTGGTAGCGTGGCCGAGCGGTCTAGGATTCCACTTCCGGCCACCGCCGTGAACGGTCGAGGAATGTTTCGCTCCTCTGGGGCGGTGTCAGCGGCCATGTTTAGCCGCGGTAACAGGAATGCTGCCAGTGCCAACCAGGATTACGAAATCATTTTGCCTCCTCTTCCAACTGGTCGTATTGTTTTAAACACTGTATTTTTTCATGCGGATGTTCGAGGAAGACCCTACCGTATAGAAGACATCCGAGATGCTCTTGGGCGTTTGGCAATGCTCCCTGACGTTGAAGCGTTAGGGGCATACCAAATGAACCACGTGTGGGCGGTCACCCTCAAGAATACGGAGGCAAAGAAGAGACTGCTTTCTGCAACCGACGTTTCCGTGAAGGACAGTCGTTGTGGACCCGAACAACCAGGACGTTCGACTAAAGCTCCATTGGGTGCTTCATTACGTAGACGACGAAGACATACGGACTGCGCTTGCACCTTACGGTAAGGTCACCGAAGTTGCAAGAGAGCGATGGCGAACGGAAGGTTTATCAGACAAAGGCTCTACAACGCGCATTATCAGCCTTCAACTCAAGGCAGGGTATACCAAGGAAGACATTCCACATCAACTACGAGTAGCAGGAGACCTGACGTTGGTAGTAGTGGCCGGAAGAGCTCCACTCTGCCTACGGTGTAAAGGAACCGGTCATATACGACGCGAATGTCGTGTCCCTCGGTGCGCACTGTGCAAACGCTTTGGCCACGCCGAGGAAGACTGCGTGAGGACTTACGCGAAGGTCACAGGGCGCTCTGCGTGGGACGACAATGCAGAGCTACAAATGGATGAATTGGAAGCTGAGGAAGTTGCCACCAGCAAGACCGGAGAACCCGAGTCGGAGGAAACGCCCCCTTCGCTCCAGTCGCCCAATGCAGACGAGAAACAGGATAACGACAAGCAGGTTGTACAACCTGTACCGTCTCCTGTGACGACAACCAGTGCTTCCAGCAGCTCAGTGGAAAAAAATATGAGCCAGCCGACCCCTTTGGAAAAGTCCGAAGACGTTGATATGACGGATTCGAAGATCGGCGCAGGTAAAAGAACACGTGAGGAAACAGCAGCAGGGAATGGAGCCTCAAACGAGCCCAATGCCGGCGAGCAACCCACTAAAGCGTCCCAAGGGCGCCGCCCGAGCTTCAAGCCGAAACCCAACGTACCGCCGGACCGTCACATTCCAGGGGGCTCGTAGCCCCCTGTTTCAGAGAGGCCTGTACTGTCTCAACCCCCTGGTTCAGGCGCTACGCATGCAAAAAGTGAGGGAGGACAAGCTGAGGGGCTTGAACCCCAGTGCCTTGTTGATAAGGCACTCATGGTGTGTTCGCCCGTGGCAACCGCAGAAACACCAGCTACGAGTGAATTTTCAGTGTCCCACAGAACGAGGTGAGCGCCATGCGACCTGTTTGATCACTCTTATAAATGGTAGTAAGACTTGACGAGCCCCTTAGCATAGGCACGCTAAACGTGCGAGGCCTTTCTTCAAGGCGTCGACAGTATCAAGTGAGCCGTCTTTTACTGGAGAATGACCTCGACATCGTAGCGATTCAAGAAACGAAAGTCGAAAGCCAGGCTCAGACAGACCGCATGGTAGAACCATTTACTCGACGCTATTATGTATGTGTTTGTCATGCAGTGGGGTCGTCCGGCGGATGTGCCTTGTTATTACGTAACTCCCTAGGAATCGTAGTAGAGAGTGTGACTGTGTGTAAAACTGGACGGTTAGTTGTGTGTGATTTCTTGTTCTCTGCTTTGAAGTGGCGGGCCATTTGTTTGTACGCGCCCAACAGAGAAACCGAGCGCTACGATTTTTTTGAAAGTGTTGCATCCTTTTTAAATAGCGAAAGGATAATTCTATTCCTGGGTGATTTTAACTGTGTGTGTTCTGCTGCCGATAGAGCACGGAACGAACCAGTACGCGACAACAGTGCCATGAAATTAAGCACGATAGTTCAGGACCACTCTCTCGAAGATATCGGTCATATTCTAGCTGGCGGTAGACGGCCACAGTTCACTCATTTCCAACGTGCAAGCCATGCACGCTTGGATAGAGTATACATATCTGCAAATATAGTGCCGTTATGCCAAGATTACAACGTCAAACATGTTTCGTTCAGTGATCACAGCTTGGTTATGATTTCCTTAGGAGCAAAGCGCAAAGGGCCGTCGTTCAGTTGGGCACTTTGGAAGTTTAATGACAAGCTTCTGGACAATGATAAGTTTATGAAAAAAGCAAAAGAAAGTATTGAAAGACTTCTGTCTAAAACGGACAGCTTTATCGCTGAGTGGGAGCTGTTCAAACAAGAAATAAAGATCAATGCAATCGAGGGAGCATGCGCAATGCGACGCAGTGAAAGAAACAAGGAAAATGTACTCCGTAGTCAATTGGACTACTTGCTGAACGCAGAAAGCCTACAAACAGGGGCATTGAATAATGAAATTAAAGAAATAAAAGACAAACTGGAGGCTATAGATGTCGAGAGGTATAAAGGGGCCATTGTTCGCGCTCGTAGCGAAAGATTGTGGTTGGGAGAAAGGCCGACCAAACGCTCGTTAACGGACGAAAAAAGTTATGCCGTTAAAAATGAAATAAAAGAAATACAGTATGAGGGTGCCATAACAAATGACAAACGGATAATTGAACTTGCTTTTGTAGAGTACTTTAGAAATCTGTTAGGTCATAAAATGAAAATTGCAACCGGCTTTGAAAATGAGTACCTTCACTTAATGCCAAGATTAGACGATGATGTGAAGACGCGTCTTGAAGCAGATATTACCGCGCGTGCAATTGAAGAAGCAATTGATGAATTAACTGTAGGGAAATCTCCAGGCCCGGATGGTTTAAGCAGTTCTTTTTACAAAGCTTTTAAAGAAGATCTGGCAAAAGCCCTGCATTGTGTAATAACTGAAGCATATAAAGAAAATGTAGTGCCCCCATCTTTCAAGTGCTCTCACATTGTATTAATCCCAAAAACAGATGACCCGGTCAAGCTCTTATCGGTCACGTCCTATCGACCGATAAGTTTAAGCAACGTTGACTACAAAATATATATGAAAGTACTAGCAAAAAGATTACAAACCGTGATCACAGTTTTGGTAGGACCTCACCAAACTTGTGGAATCAGAGGACGCTCGATATTTACCAACATTCATGTTACCAGAAGTATACTTGAATACTGCGACGATTTTTCAGAACGGGTGGCTATGTTACAACTTGACCTAGAAAAAGCTTTCGATCGCGTATCCCATGAAATTCTATTTAGTCTTTTGCAGTATATTAATGTTGGGTCTGTGATTACTACTGGTGTGCAAATGTGTTACACTCACAGTTCAGCTAGCATAATTGTGAACAAAACTGTTAGTGAAAGCTTCAGCGTTCAGTGTAGTATCAGGCAAGGGTGCCCATTATCATCATTATTGTTCGCAATTTTTCTCGAACCTTTCTGCTTAAAGATTCTCAACAATGATAAAATATACGGCTTCAGATTGCTCACAAGCGAAGTGAAAGTACTATGTTATGCTGACGACATAGCAGTCTTCTGTGACGACAAGGAAAGCGTTAAGGAAAGCGTTAAAGAAGCAGAGTTATTTTGCTCGCTCACGGGCAGTGTAATCAATTGGGAAAAATGTTTGGGCTTCTGGCACGGACCGTGGGTCAACACTCCAGATTACTTCGCTAACATGAAATGGACTGTGACACCAGTCAAATATCTCGGAGTGCCCTTAGAACACTACCGCGATACCACCCAATACTGGAACGAAGAAACCAAACGTGTTAAAGAACAAACTGATAAATGGGGTGGGCGCGATTTCTCCGTTTTCGCGCGCGCTACAGTTTGCAACGTGTTTTTAGTCGCAAAAGTGTGGTATGTTCTTCAAGTGCTATGTATGTCTCGTGCCAACGTGCAAAAGTTACACAGAGTCTTCGCAGTGTTCGTGTGGCGTTCAACATGGGAAAGAACAAGTAGAACAAATTTATTTCGATCAGTCCGTAGCGGAGGACTAAGTTTAGTGCATTTATTTCTCAAGCAAGTTGTATCAAGGTTTATTTTTTTTTGCGCGACCAAAAGAACGGATTTCTGCGAACAATTTTGCAATTACGATTGAGTGACGTAATTCCTGAATTTATTGTATCGAGTACCAGAAAAGAAAGATGTGTTCGCGGCTTTCTTCGTGAGGTTGTTATGTCGTTTAGAATGCTAAAAGTTAGATTTTCAATGGCGTATCTAAGTAATGTGTCAAAAAAGCGTTTATACAAGATGTTATTGACATTATGTTACCAGTGCCTCTATATCGTGCCATGTACTGTGTGGGCTCCGAACGTGACGTGTTGAAACGTGTTAAAAGAATGACAGTCCGATCCTCAGTTAAAACGTTTTTCTTTCAGCTTCACACCAACACTCTTCCAGTAAAACCATGGTTGAAAGAGAAAGGACTGTTTGTACCATGGTCAGTTAACTGTCTCATCTGCTCAAAGCCTGAGACAATCGAACACATTTTCTTAGATTGCTGGGATGCAATATTCCACTGGGATGTCTTGCAGAGGACACTGAAAAAAGAACTCCCTATATCACCCTACGGTATCCGCTTTCTCCCGGTTGAAAATGAAAATGGCGTGCCCTATGACATGATCATGACTCTGAGCCTACACAGCATTTGGAAAACACGAATGGCCATACGAAATGCTGATGTGGACGCCAAACCAGCCAGACAGTATTTTATTGAAAGTGTCTCTCAAATAAGAGATGTGTATAAATTGCAGGTTGAGCCACCAGACTGGTTACCTGTGTTAGATACACTGGTAACCTTAAAGCGTTTTTAATACATGCACTAACACAAGGACACGTAATGCTCATTATAACACTGTTTTGTTCTCTCCAAAGTAAGGTGAATGCTTTGTATCTGTGACAGACCGGCAATAAAGAAAAAAAAAAGTGGCCGAGCAGTCTAAGGCGCTGGTTTTAGGCACCAGTCTCCTCGGAGGCGTGGATTCGAATCCCACCGCTGCCATGTTGTGTCACTTTTTTTACGTGCGCTCTTCGGCAAAAAGCGCACGCGACCGTCACTCGGCAGGTGAACAGTGGTAGCGTGGCCGAGCGGTCTAAGGCGCTGGTTTTAGGCACCAGTCTCCTCGGAGGCGTGTGTTCGAATCCCACCGCTGCTATGTTGTGTCACTTTTTTTACGTGCGCTCTTCGGCAAAAAGCGCACGCGGCCGTCACTCGGCAGGTGAACAGTGGTAGCGTGGCCGAGCGGTCTAAGGCACTGGTTTTAGGCACCAGTCGCCTCGGAGGCGTGGGTTCGAATCCCACCACTGCCATGTTGTGCCACTTTTTTTACGTGCGCTCTTCGGCAAAAAGCGCACGCGACCGTCACTCGGCAGGTGAACAGTGGTAGCGTGGCCGAGCGGTCTAAGGCGCTGGCTTTAGGCACCAGTATCCTCGGAGGCGTGGGTTCGAATCCCACCGCTGCCATGTTGTGTCACTTTTTTTTACGTGCGCTCTTCGGCAAAAAGCGCACGCGACCGTCACTCGGCAGGTGAACAGTGGTAGCGTGGCCGAGTTCTGAAAAGGGTGAGAAAGATGCCAGTGCAACCAGGCACCAAATCGTTCTTCTTTAAATTGCATACCGGTACTTTACACGTTAAAACATTTCTGGAAAAACATAAGTTCTATTTGCCATGGGGAACCAACTGCCTTATTTGTAGAAAACCGGAAAACATAGATCATGTCTTCATCCACTGTTGGGAGGGAGTCTATTTCTGGGACGTGTTGCAAAGAACCTTAAAAAAGGAGTTACTGATAGGTCCCCAGGGAATCAGGTTTTTGCCTGTAAATGACGACGAAGGATTCCCGTACGACCTGATCATGCTCACGGGCCTCCACTGTCTATGGCGCTCGAGAATGGCGGGGTACCACTGTGACCCTGATGCCCGACCGGCACGTGTATACTTCCGTGAATGTATGCAGAGGTACATAGAAGTACAGAAATCACAACAACCTGTTCCCGAGTGGCTGTCCAGGGTTGAACCCCTGACAGAACTCAAGGAATTTTAATAGACAACGTCATGCCGCAGTAGCGGACCGCAACAAATGTATATATTGCTGTTTTTGTATAGTTTTCATTGCAATTTGTGTTGTTCTATGTCGAGGACTGGCAATAAAGAAAAAACAATGGTAGCGTGGCCGAGCGGTCTAAGGCGCTGGTTTTAGGCACCAGTCTCCTCGGAGGCGTGGGCTCGAATCCCACCGCTGCCATATTGTGTCACTTTTTTTACGTGCGCTCTTCGGCAAAAAGCGCACGCGACCGTCACTCGGCAGGTGAACAGTGGTAGCGTGGCCGAGCGGTCTAGGATTCCACTTCCGGCCACCGCCGTGAACGGTCGAGGAATGTTTCGCTCCTCTGGGGCGGTGTCAGCGGCCATGTTTAGCCGCGGTAACAGGAATGCTGCCAGTGCCAACCAGGATTACGAAATCATTTTGCCTCCTCTTCCAACTGGTCGTATTGTTTTAAACACTGTATTTTTTCATGCGGATGTTCGAGGAAGACCCTACCGTATAGAAGACATCCGAGATGCTCTTGGGCGTTTGGCAATGCTCCCTGACGTTGAAGCGTTAGGGGCATACCAAATGAACCACGTGTGGGCGGTCACCCTCAAGAATACGGAGGCAAAGAAGAGACTGCTTTCTGCAACCGACGTTTCCGTGAAGGACAGTCGTTGTGGACCCGAACAACCAGGACGTTCGACTAAAGCTCCATTGGGTGCTTCATTACGTAGACGACGAAGACATACGGACTGCGCTTGCACCTTACGGTAAGGTCACCGAAGTTGCAAGAGAGCGATGGCGAACGGAAGGTTTATCAGACAAAGGCTCTACAACGCGCATTATCAGCCTTCAACTCAAGGCAGGGTATACCAAGGAAGACATTCCACATCAACTACGAGTAGCAGGAGACCTGACGTTGGTAGTAGTGGCCGGAAGAGCTCCACTCTGCCTACGGTGTAAAGGAACCGGTCATATACGACGCGAATGTCGTGTCCCTCGGTGCGCACTGTGCAAACGCTTTGGCCACGCCGAGGAAGACTGCGTGAGGACTTACGCGAAGGTCACAGGGCGCTCTGCGTGGGACGACAATGCAGAGCTACAAATGGATGAATTGGAAGCTGAGGAAGTTGCCACCAGCAAGACCGGAGAACCCGAGTCGGAGGAAACGCCCCCTTCGCTCCAGTCGCCCAATGCAGACGAGAAACAGGATAACGACAAGCAGGTTGTACAACCTGTACCGTCTCCTGTGACGACAACCAGTGCTTCCAGCAGCTCAGTGGAAAAAAATATGAGCCAGCCGACCCCTTTGGAAAAGTCCGAAGACGTTGATATGACGGATTCGAAGATCGGCGCAGGTAAAAGAACACGTGAGGAAACAGCAGCAGGGAATGGAGCCTCAAACGAGCCCAATGCCGGCGAGCAACCCACTAAAGCGTCCCAAGGGCGCCGCCCGAGCTTCAAGCCGAAACCCAACGTACCGCCGGACCGTCACATTCCAGGGGGCTCGTAGCCCCCTGTTTCAGAGAGGCCTGTACTGTCTCAACCCCCTGGTTCAGGCGCTACGCATGCAAAAAGTGAGGGAGGACAAGCTGAGGGGCTTGAACCCCAGTGCCTTGTTGATAAGGCACTCATGGTGTGTTCGCCCGTGGCAACCGCAGAAACACCAGCTACGAGTGAATTTTCAGTGTCCCACAGAACGAGGTGAGCGCCATGCGACCTGTTTGATCACTCTTATAAATGGTAGTAAGACTTGACGAGCCCCTTAGCATAGGCACGCTAAACGTGCGAGGCCTTTCTTCAAGGCGTCGACAGTATCAAGTGAGCCGTCTTTTACTGGAGAATGACCTCGACATCGTAGCGATTCAAGAAACGAAAGTCGAAAGCCAGGCTCAGACAGACCGCATGGTAGAACCATTTACTCGACGCTATTATGTATGTGTTTGTCATGCAGTGGGGTCGTCCGGCGGATGTGCCTTGTTATTACGTAACTCCCTAGGAATCGTAGTAGAGAGTGTGACTGTGTGTAAAACTGGACGGTTAGTTGTGTGTGATTTCTTGTTCTCTGCTTTGAAGTGGCGGGCCATTTGTTTGTACGCGCCCAACAGAGAAACCGAGCGCTACGATTTTTTTGAAAGTGTTGCATCCTTTTAAATAGCGAAAGGATAATTCTATTCCTGGGTGATTTAACTGTGTGTGTTCTGCTGCCGATAGAGCACGGAACGAACCAGTACGCGACAACAGTGCCATGAAATTAAGCACGATAGTTCAGGACCACTCTCTCGAAGATATCGGTCATATTCTAGCTGGCGGTAGACGGCCACAGTTCACTCATTTCCAACGTGCAAGCCATGCACGCTTGGATAGAGTATACATATCTGCAAATATAGTGCCGTTATGCCAAGATTACAACGTCAAACATGTTTCGTTCAGTGATCACAGCTTGGTTATGATTTCCTTAGGAGCAAAGCGCAAAGGGCCGTCGTTCAGTTGGGCACTTTGGAAGTTTAATGACAAGCTTCTGGACAATGATAAGTTTATGAAAAAAGCAAAAGAAAGTATTGAAAGACTTCTGTCTAAAACGGACAGCTTTATCGCTGAGTGGGAGCTGTTCAAACAAGAAATAAAGATCAATGCAATCGAGGGAGCATGCGCAATGCGACGCAGTGAAAGAAACAAGGAAAATGTACTCCGTAGTCAATTGGACTACTTGCTGAACGCAGAAAGCCTACAAACAGGGGCATTGAATAATGAAATTAAAGAAATAAAAGACAAACTGGAGGCTATAGATGTCGAGAGGTATAAAGGGGCCATTGTTCGCGCTCGTAGCGAAAGATTGTGGTTGGGAGAAAGGCCGACCAAACGCTCGTTAACGGACGAAAAAAGTTATGCCGTTAAAAATGAAATAAAAGAAATACAGTATGAGGGTGCCATAACAAATGACAAACGGATAATTGAACTTGCTTTTGTAGAGTACTTTAGAAATCTGTTAGGTCATAAAATGAAAATTGCAACCGCTTTGAAAATGAGTACCTTCACTTAATGCCAAGATTAGACGATGATGTGAAGACGCGTCTTGAAGCAGATATTACCACGCGTGCAATTGAAGAAGCAATTGATGAATTAACTGTAGGGAAATCTCCAGGCCCGGATGGTTTAAGCAGTTCTTTTTACAAAGCTTTTAAAGAAGATCTGGCAAAAGCCCTGCATTGTGTAATAACTGAAGCATATAAAGAAATGTAGTGCCCCCATCTTTCAAGTGCTCTCACATTGTATTCATCCCAAAAACAGATGACCCGGTCAAGCTCTTATCGGTCACGTCCTATCGACCGATAAGTTTAAGCAACGTTGACTACAAAATATATATGAAAGTACTAGCAAAAAGATTACAAACCGTGATCACAGTTTTGGTAGGACCTCACCAAACTTGTGGAATCAGAGGACGCTCGATATTACCAACATTCATGTTACCAGAAGTATACTTGAATACTGCGACGATTTTTCAGAACGGGTGGCTATGTTACAACTTGACCTAGAAAAAGCTTTCGATCGCGTATCCCATGAAATTCTATTTAGTCTTTTGCAGTATATTAATGTTGGGTCTGTGATTACTACTGGTGTGCAAATGTGTTACACTCACAGTTCAGCTAGCATAATTGTGAACAAAACTGTTAGTGAAAGCTTCAGCGTTCAGTGTAGTATCAGGCAAGGGTGCCCATATCATCATTATTGTTCGCAATTTTTCTCGAACCTTTCTGCTTAAAGATTCTCAACAATGATAAAATATACGGCTTCAGATTGCTCACAAGCGAAGTGAAAGTACTATGTTATGCTGACGACATAGCAGTCTTCTGTGACGACAAGGAAAGCGTTAAGGAAAGCGTTAAAGAAGCAGAGTTATTTTGCTCGCTCACGGGCAGTGTAATCAATGGGAAAAATGTTTGGGCTTCTGGCACGGACCGTGGGTCAACACTCCAGATTACTTCGCTAACATGAAATGGACTGTGACACCAGTCAAATATCTCGGAGTGCCCTTAGAACACTACCGCGATACCACCCAATACTGGAACGAAGAAACCAAACGTGTTAAAGAACAAACTGATAAATGGGGTGGGCGCGATTTCTCCGTTTTCGCGCGCGCTACAGTTTGCAACGTGTTTTTAGTCGCAAAAGTGTGGTATGTTCTTCAAGTGCTATGTATGTCTCGTGCCAACGTGCAAAAGTTACACAGAGTCTTCGCAGTGTTCGTGTGGAGTTCAACATGGGAAAGAACAAGTAGAACAAATTTTATTCGATCAGTCCGTAGCGGAGGACTAAGTTAGTGCATTATTTCTCAAGCAAGTTGGTATCAAGGTTTATTTTTTTTTGCGCGACCAAAAGAACGGATTTCTGCGAACAATTTTGCAATTACGATTGAGTGACGTAATTCCTGAATTTATTGTATCGAGTACCAGAAAAGAAAGATGTGTTCGCGGCTTTCTTCGTGAGGTTGTTATGTCGTTTAGAATGCTAAAAGTTAGATTTTCAATGGCGTATCTAAGTAATGTGTCAAAAAAGCGTTTATACAAGATGTTATTGACATTATGTTACCAGTGCCTCTATATCGTGCCATGTACTGTGGGGCTCCCGAACGTGACGTGTTGAAACGTGTTAAAAGG
>NC_051157.2:233310629-233356226 GCF_013339745.2 Dermacentor silvarum
GGTAAATTGTGGCTTCTGCGTAGCGTTAGCTGCTACGAGTGAAGTACTGCAGCGTCTCAAAGCGCGAGCTGCACGAGACAAACATGCCAGAAACTTGCACGCGACGCACGCACCGAACGTGTCAAGGACGTAGGTAGTTTTTGCCCGAGAGAAGCATAGGCGCGCAATCGTGGCCTAGTCGGTAAAGAAAAAAAATTGCGGCAGAACCCATCTCACGACGACGGTCGACGGTAATGCGTTAGCATTGAATGAAAAATTGGAGGACGCTTCGCCTGAGTGGAACGCGATCTCGGGCCCCGTTCGCATCGCATTTTTCTTGAGTCGGTTTCACTATAACACAGAACGTGGGAAACACCAAGCTGTACCCCGATCCCCTTATAGTCGGCTGCACTTTAGACAGAAATGCATTGCTGGCCATACGTTTTCCAGGGGGCAATATAAGTCGTCTTATATTAAAACTATAGTGAACTAGAATATACTAGTTCACTATAATTAAAACGGTAAAGGCCCCAGCACCTCTTTTTATTATTTTATTAATTGTTTGCTATATATATTGCCTCGACGCACGCGCGTGTCCCAATTTGACCTGCGAGGATGCGAGCGCCATGTGGATAGGATTTTCACAAGTAACCTACCCGAGCGCGCCGCTGTTGGTATGGTATAAATGCTGGAAAAGGGGGTTTGTGTTTGAGTTTCTTGATAACAGAATGATGTTTTCTCGTATATTCAAATTACAATCCGACGCCACCATGTCTGCAGGTTGTGGTTAAGTCGTACTTTACCATTTTTCTGACGGATTTTACTGTGAGAAATTCAATTTTTGTTCACTAACACCTTTCGCCGCGCGGAGGGCCTGCACGGTCGCGGTGGTTCGGGATGATTTTCTCCGCCACGGACGCCGACGCTGACGCCGGCACCGACGCTGACGCCGGGTTTTCTGCGACATGGGGCCCTTAACGCTGTCGCGTTAATATAGCGGCACGATGTACTGCCACCGTCGAAACGAGTTATATATGAGGCGTGTACTGCAACGGAACTCCTCTTTCTCGCTTCGATGATGATGATGATGATGATTTATTGGCATCCCCTTTGAAACGGGGCGGCGACAAATAGTCACCTAGCCTGCTTGATTTAATCAGGTATACTATACATGTTCTTTATCTAGTTTTTTTTTTGTATACCTCTCATCATTCTTTATCTTTTTCAAAAATTTACCTTGTAGCGCTACCTATATGATTTTAAGAGATCCGGTCGTATCAATCTCTTCCCTGCTATTTTTCCACCAGTACTCTAATCGTCTCTTGCTTATCTCTACGGCTGATCTGTTGATGTTTCCTTCCACTTTAAATCCAAGCGCTTCTGGGAGTTGCACGTTTCCTATGGCTCTCGCTGGGTGGATCCCGTAGCATTCCATTAGGATGTGCTGAGTGGTCTCTGGATCTTTACTGCAGCTTACACATGCCTCATCTAGTTCCGAATATTTGCTCCGGTATGTTTTGGTCCTTAGGCAACCGGCTCGAGCCTCAAATAGCAAGGCACTGCCCTTTGTGTTATTGTACAGATTTTCCCTTCTAATTTCTTTCTTCTCATTCTTGTAAGTCTCCATTGTCCTTTTTGTTTCCATTCGTTGCATCCAATTCACGGTCTCTATTTCTCTCACTTTCTTTCTGATGGCTCCTGGTTGTCTATTTACAGTTTCGATTATCCTGTACTTGATTGCCAACTTCCTTGACCTCTTCCTCCATTCTGTGTCCACGCTTTTCATGTAGAGATACTTGTGCACTTTAGCCGCCCATTTATTTTAATCCATGTTCCTGAGCCTTTCTTCAAAACTAATTTTGCACTGTGCTTCTCTGACTTCGAAAGAGGCCCAACCCATGTCACCCTGCACTGCCTCATTTGTGGTATTACCGTGGGCTCCCAAAGCCAACCGGCCTACTGATCTTTGGTTAACTTCCAAACCCGACAAGATATCCGATTTTAAGCATAGAATGGTATTTGCGAATGTTAGCGCTGGCACCATTACTCCTTTCCAGATTCCACGCACCACCTCATACTTATTGTGACCCCACAGTGCTCTGTGTTTCATTATTGCTGCATTCCGCTTCCCCTTTATTTTCAGATTATCTTGGTGGTTGCTTGAGTAATTCTTTCCTTCGTTTATGTGTACGCCGAGGTACTTGTATTGCTTCACTATAGGTATTACTTGCTGTTGAATTGACACCACGAAGTTACTCGTCTCTTCATTAAAGATCGTAATTCCTGATTTCTCTGTGCTAAACTTAAGGCCTAGATTTGTCGCTACATTCCCACAGATATTCGCAAGTATCTGTAAATCTTTTTTATTGTCCGCTAGTAGCACAATGTCGTCTGCGTACATCAGTCCGGGGAGCTTCTGTTGCACCATTTGTCCATTACGCATGTAGGATAAATCAAAACCTAATTCGCTGTTTTCCAGTCGTCTTTCTATACCCTTGACGTAAAGCGTGAACAACAATGGTGACAGAGGGCATCCTTGCTTCAATCCTTGGTGAATTCCCACCATTTCATTTCCTTTTCGACCTTCCCATACCACTTGTACTTGGTTGTCTCTATATATCTCCCTCAGCAGCTCCACGAAATCGTCATATATGCCTTCGTATTGAAGAATATCCCACAACAATTCCCTGTCTACGTTGTCATAAGCTCCTTTAATATCTAGAAATGCTATCCATAAAGGTCTTTTCTGAGCTACTGAAATCTCTATGCACTGAGTTAGTACAAACATATTGTCCTCTAAGCGTCTGCCTTGCCTGAACCCATTCTGTAGTTCCCTCAATAAATCGTTTTTCTCCACCCACTTCGACAGTTGTAATTTTATGGCTTGCATTGCCATTCTATATATCACCGACGTTACTGTAACTGGCCTGTACGAGCTCGTCTTATCCTTATCTCCTTTGCCTTTGTAGATGAGATTCATCTTTCTTTCACGCCATCCAACGGGAATTTTCTTTGTTCCAATCACTTGCTCGATGGCATTCCCTAAGTGTTTCATAAGAACACTCAGCGCCATCTGGCGCCGCTGCCGCGAAGCCTGCGCGTGGCCTCCTAAATGGATGGCGGGCCGGTGCGTGCGAACGCTGAGAAACGCGGCATGCGTCCGCTCCAGTCTTCATTCTGGACACGCTGCGCCATCCAGTGGCACAACCGAGAAGTCCGAGCGTGGCCTCCGAGACGAGAAACGTGGCGCGATGGTGCCTGCGATCGCTGAGGATTGTTCCCTCGCTTGATGCTCACTTAGTGGCACAAACACAGTGACGCAAGCTGGCGAGAGGTTCACTGAAGAGCGGGAGCTACCCAGCAGATACCCAGTGAATTCATGGCGCTGTTCGCTAAAGCGTTGGCGTTAAAGGCGTTCATTGAAAAGCGGCACGTACCCAGTGCATTTGTGGCGCACCCTGCAATGCGTCGGGTTGCCGTCCTTGAGGAACGTTTGTTGCGTGGTTTCGATTCCCCTATGCATCGGATAAATTTAAGGGATCTTTTTCTTCATTGTATAGCGGCACATTCCCAGTGGTACATACCTAGTTACCCTAGTTGGCGTCGAACACGCAAGATGGATGACGATTATTGTTTGGGGACAAGATAAGCCCAAAAGAGTGCAAACTTGAGACTACAACTAGAAGAGCGCGCGTTCTCACTTTCATCAGTCTAATATGTAATTTCCTTGTTATTTTTCGCGAGCGAGAGTGACGTTTCAGGGGATGAATAGCAGACAGCAGCAGCCTGCCAGAGTGGGTGAAACAGGCAAATAATGCTAAGTGCATTAAAAGCGCGCAGTTTCGTCCGAAAGGTAAAACATTGATTGTGATAGCAAATTATTAGACAACTATACGAAGTAAGGGTCGTATAGTTTTATCGTCCGCGTAAATTGCAGTAAACATTCGCTTACTAATTAACAAGCATCGTGTCACGCACACACAGTCAAACACGAAGAGATCAAGCTTGATTACCGCGGACATCCGCTGTCAGAACACTGACGTGATGAAGAGCGGCAGCAGCGGTTAGCGAGAGTTTCATGCTGCTCCTATAGCTTCAGCGCGTCTCCGAGGTTGTGCAACAACCTCGGACGCTCATTGGGTTCTATGTTGCTTCTGGTCGTTGGGTACTTCGTTGGGGACGCTTCGGGTCCGAGGTTGCTTTACAGATCCCACAAGAGTTGAATTGAATTCTGGGGTTTTAGGAGCCAAAACCTTACATGCCAAAACCACGATTTGATTATGAGTCAAGCCGCAGTGGGGGACTCCGGATTAATTTTGACCACCAGGGGATCTTTAACGTGTCCCCAATGCACGGGAAACGGGCGTTCAGCCCAAGACTGAATATGGCAAGTTTCGCGAACCTTTACTGAGCCAACGTGGCCCAAATACGAAAAATTACTTTAGAAGTCGTGACCTCACACGGAAGTGTTGACGTTGGGTTTTCCGCGCGAAATTCAAGAAAACGTAACTTTGAGCTTCATTTTCTCTTCTAATAATTGACCTATTACAGTGTAATTAACGACGGCAGAGTTATTGTTTTGCTTTAGTGTCCCTTTAAGCGTGTCGTAGCATGGCGCCGTTAGTCTATAGACTGAGCGGCGGCAACTTGCGTTTCCGGCGCTGCGATGGTTTCGGCGCTTGAGGCAGACGCTACGAGGATACGCAAAGCTGGCATGTTAGTGTAGGAAATTGGAAGATGTTCAGTGATTTTAGGATGCAGCATAGATCCGGGCGTTGCGCTACCGACAACGCAGCTGGCGCGGAGTTCTGGGCTGGAGTTCTTTTTAATCGTTTTTAAAGGATTTGTTCGGAGCACGTTGCCGCCGTCGCCGCGATATTAGCGATGCCTTTTCCGAAATTGATTATAGGTCGGCAAAATTATCACTACTCCATTCAGATTCACCGAAAAAAAATTTTTTTTTTATTCTTTAGGATTCACTCGGATTCAGACTCGTCAAAATTATATTCAGCTGGGCTCATTCGGCCTCATGAGTGATTTCGCCGACCTATAGGCTCTGTAGTAAAAGTAACGCAAGGAAATGGCTCAATTATCGCACCTTCCCTAATTTTCAGGCATTTCGAACGCACTTCTAGAAACTCGCGCATACCGACGTATGACAATACCATTTGTGCATTTCAGCGTGTGCCGACGGTGGAGGCGAGTGACTCGCGACTGGTCACTCCGGCGGGTGATCAATGTGACCTCGCAACCGCTGTCAGCTCTCCAGGTGTGGCACCTCGTCCGTGACAACGCTGGCGCCAACCTCGTCGAGCTGAAGATCACGGGGTTCAAAACAGCCACTGCACGTGGACCCACAGCCATGGTGTTCGGACACCTAAGAGACCACTGCCCTTCTCTCAAGGTTAGCACGCTACGGCTAGTATATATACACCGGGGTATATATATATATATATATATATATATATATATATATATATATATATAAAGCTAATCCGACCTGCGTACATTGAGCTGTGGCACCTCAGATGGGTAGAAACTGAAATTAAAATTACGTTCTGGGGTTTTACGGGTGCCAAAACCGCGATTTGATGATGAGGCATGCCGTAGTGGAATGATACGGATTAATTTTGACCAGTTGGGGTTCTTTGGCGTGCACCCAATGCACGTTAACCGCCAAATGCAACAGGAGCTAGGAGCTGTTCAGCGATTACACGTGATATCCCGAAACACTCAAAAGGTCATCGGTCGTTTAAAAACACGGTATCTGGATTATCCACACCAAGGCCTTAAGCTTTTTAACCGGAATTACTAAAGAAAGACATTTTTTAATAAGTTAAGCTGTTTAAATTAGGAGTTTAAACGTCTTATAGAAGAGTAAATAATTTAAGCGGCAATCACACCGGACGCCTTCATTTTTGGTGTGGCTACACCTGGCGCGTAGCGGCGCTGCCTGTACAGCACGCCGCGGGACAACCACGCTGTTACAATTACTGAAATACAGTTATGCTGGCATGGAAGCTTTCTATAAAACATATTACCGTGGCTCAGAATGCGCGACGAGGTCAAAAGCGTAACCCAAACTTGGCCGAAATTTCTCAGCCAAGCTTAATAAAAACGAGGAAGAAATGCAACACCCTCCACACCCCCTTCGAGCCTTCGTCTACCCAGTGGGCACCTACTTTCCACACTTACTCGTGTGACCATACAGGACCCACACACTCAAAACTCGCGCATTTACCGTTTCACGTTTGCCAGCAGTTGTCGTCCCAAATAAACAGCTTCGCAATAAGAAAATCCTCCCCTCACGTTTCGCAGGTCTTGCAGCTGACTGACGCTTGGCTGGAACGTTCTCTGGCGGACCTCACCACCAGGCTCACGCACCTGTCATTGAAGAGGTCTCTCTTTATTACCGACGTCTTTCGAGACAAACGGGAACCGTTGGCGGTCAGCTCCCTGCGGTTTCTTGACCTGGCCAACTGCATCTTCTTGCCGTGGTTCGACATGGCTTCACTTACACAGTTTCATTCGCTGCGCGGCCTGGTGCTCGAAGGCTGCTACCCACTCCTCGCCACTAGCTTTGCCCCGAGCAGGCCGATGATCACCAACCTTGTCCTGCTCAACATCGAGCGCATCTTCGTCTGCAACCGGGAGGTGCAGGTGGTGCTCCTTCAGGGCGCCAACCTCCAGTATCTGTTTCTGGGCCACACAGGCTTCGATGGGGAGGTGTTCGAAACGGTTTGGCGCCTCCTGAGAAACCAACGCCCGCTCCGCCTCACCCACGTCTGCCTCAGGTGCACGCAGATACAGGAGCTGCATTTGAACAAGCTCCTACAGATGACGCCCCGGTTGCAGTGGTTAGCCGCGACGAGTGCCGACATGTCGCCTGCCGCCAAGGAGCACGTGGAACAGTACCTACCCAGTTCCTGTCAGTACCTGGAGGTGGGACCCGGCAACCCGCGCAGCGCGGCGTTCTGTGGCCACTCCGTGCCCTTATAAAAATTTCTCTCAACATGTTTTAGACCGCTTTTAGACTATTGTTACTAGAACCTACCAACAGTCAATAGAAATCCTTCCATCGGTCTTTAGGCTTCCTAACAACTCCCTAGTAACACCCTAGAAGCAATTGGCCACCAACATTATTTAGAAACATGCTCATAGGTTGTCTGTGAACTTCCTACTAACTGTGTAGAAACACGTTTCTTTAGACCTCCTATTAGCATTCATTAAATTGAAGCATGTTCATAGGCTATCTGTAAACGTCCTATTAAAAATTTACTAGCGCTTTCTTTAGACACCCTAGTAACATTGTTCTAACAATTGGCCACCAACATTGAATAGAAGCATGTTTGTATACTTTGTCAACATCCTACCAGCTTTCTACTGACAGTTTTTAGGCCTCATTATGACTGAATTATTTCAAACCTCCTACCAACATTTTCCCTTTACACAATCTAGAAACATTGTCCAGAGTTGGTCACAGTATGTGAATAAAAACATGTTCAACGCTGCTTATAAATTTATGCTAACCTGAAAATTTATAACTTTAGATCACCCAGTACACCAGCACACCACCCTATAATGCTCAGAGCCGCAACTATTAATTTCATTTATTGGACGCTATTAACGTCTGTCACCTTATGTATATATTTACGGGATCTTATTGGAGTATTGATAAATATCTAAGCTCTTGACGCGATGTGCAGCTGAAGCCACAGGTTGCGAAAGGAGCTACTGAAAATAAAGGTCTGACAAATTGGAAGCGTTGCGAAGATTGCATCACACATTTATTACATTATTCAATCAGTCAAACTTGGGAACCGCAGAAATGAGACTGTAGTTATGCGAAGCAGCTTCAGCATTCTGGGCGTTAGTTGTAGTTGCACCTTAGATATTATGGAAATGTTTCTTTTTGTGAGATTGTTGCTGTGAGATCCTTGGCGTTGTATCCTTTAAAAAAAGGGAGTAGCAGTTAGGCAAGAGCAAAGAATTAGTTCATGATTGTCACAAAAGAGCGCGTAATCCAAGCGCGCGCCGCGTGTCACGCAAGCCAGCGAAAGAACACGCCGGCCCCGCGGCAACTTCAACAGAGGCGGACAGCTCCTACGCCTCAAACAGCAACGCTAACAACGGCGCCGAAACGTCTGGAAGAGACTCGACGGAGCGACGTTAACCGGAGAGAGAGAGAGAGAGAGCACGCGCGCGCCGAGACACCTTCTCACCCGGCGAGTCGACAGACATAACTACAGCGTGAGCGCGCGTCAACAGGATGAGTCATCACCCCCCCTCGAGAATGTTCCGACAGCAGCGGTCGAAGGTACGAGAAAAGACGCGAAGCTTTGGCCATGCTACGAGATCACGACACCGATAGGAAAGTTCGAGAACGCCTGTGGGAGCTATATAACCGCCGTGCGAGAATCAGATGGAGGAATCCAGGAATTCGGGAATTCAAGGAATTCAGTCCGCACAGGTGAAGTGATGTAACGTGAAGACCGAGCGTCTGCGGAAGAAGGGGATTCCCCGGCAAGCTAGTCGACGAGTTCATCGAGCGTCTGCATTTCCGGAAGAAGTTCTTTCTTCGAGATTTGCTCGAGCTACGCCGAGATCGTCTGACTCCAAGACCAACCAGCACGGTGAATACGATTGGACACTTAGTGTTCCTTTTCATTTTGTACTTTACGTGTTGGACTCTTAGTGCTTGTCGTGTATTATTTTCTTGTGTTTGTTAATACCCATCTGATTTGTATTGTGTTGTATCTAGCCTAAGTGTGCAAGTGTGTGTGTAACTGCCTTGTGTGAAGAATATATTTTGTTGTGTTTTGACAACTCTGGGCTCTGACTCGGTCTTTGGACAGCAACCGGCGTTCGCTGGCGCACCAGAGGGCCCATTCTTAATTGTCCTTGCTTTCGTGGGATTATTTTCGGAAGCTGATAATTCGGCTTTGGAATTTAGTCCGGCGTCTGCGCCTCGTTCACCGGGGTCTGTGACAATGGTCATACATTATTTACCCCAAATTAAGTCATCGCGACCTCTGTCAGAACCTCGTGTTTGTACGCTTCGCGTTTATAGCCAATTCAAGCGAACCGCATGACGCGCAATAGTTCGTTTGTAAAAAGATCATTTTTAAAACATTTCACGTCACTGCATTTCGCGCTCGTAACAACCTGCCAAAATGCGGTATAAGAAACTGAAATAAAAAAAATGTTTATCAAAATGATGGAAAAGCACTTACGTTTTTTTATAAGGAGACAAAACTTCGGTGCAGCTGATGACCAGTGAGGTGCTCAACGCAAACCTGGACGTCGGGCCCGCTGATTACTAGCGAATGTGTTCGCTCGTATTTTTTTTTATTGCTCATTTGTTCTTCGAAATAATTTTGTCACGTTAATGTCATTTTCATATAGGGATGTTGAATTTCCCGCGTTCATCCTACAAGAAAGAAGAGAACGAGCATCGGGCCAGGGAGCGCGTGAGCGCGTTCGAAGGGACTAGCCTGCTTTCTTGGACGTTCTGGGCTGAGGTGGACGCTAATAAACGCCTCTCTGAGTCTCGAGTTTTTGTCGGCTGTTCCATGTGCCACGTATTCTAATATTTGGTGCCGAAGAACCCGGGAGGCAACAGCCGGGAGCTACCGTCAAGGGACTTCGCTGGTGGCTACCGACTGGAACCACTGCCACGAACCACGGAGGTATACGGATCAGCGGACCGCCATGGATAAGCTCAAGTTGAAGCGAGCCACAAGAAGGGCCCAAAACACCAGGATCATTCAAGAGTCAAGTGCGGTGCTAGAAAACAATGCCGCGACATTGCGACAGATTGACTGTATTTACGAGCGGCTCAAGAACAATAACGATGAATTGAAGAAGATTAATGATGAATTAGAAAGCCACATAAGTGACGAGGCATTCGAGGCGGATTACGCAACCGTAATTGAGTATGAGGACAACGCGACCTGCATCTTAGCCGAGCTCCAGAGCAAGCGCCGCCAGCAGTCCGAAACCATTGTCATCGCCAGTCGATGTTCGCGACATGCCGGTGGCCACAGGGCATTCTGAAAGGCCAGGAGTCAAGTTGCCGAAGCTGGTAATTAATGCTTTCGACGGTGATCTGAGCAAATGGAACGCGTTCTGGGAGCAATTCGACCAGATCATCAACCAGAACGGAACTCTTACAGCTACCGACAAATTCAACTACCTGAGGTTATTTTTGAAAGGAGACGCGGCGACAGCTATAGCGGGGCTGCCTACCACCGAAGCGTGTTACGTTGACGCCTTGGACATGCCAAAAAGACGTTTCGGGGACAAGAAGCGGTTGGAGCAGGAGTATTTCTCAAGGCTTCGAAGGCTCACTCCTGTGCGTTCTTCTAATGAAGTAACAAAACTTCGCAAGTTGTACGGCCAGGTGCTCATTAACACGCGGGGACTGGAGGCGCTTGGCGTGAGCAAGTCGTCTTTCTCGTCGATGCTATGCGACGTTCTGCTCAGGGCACTGCCACGTGACATTGTCGTAGCGTATCACAGATCTTGCGCTACACAAGCTGCAAGTTCCGCCAATGACAACGTTCAGCAAGCCACGGAGCTAGAGCGACTGCTGCAGTTCGTCTCTATTGAACTGGAAAGCCTAGAAAAGAGTGACTTTGGGGAGCAAAAAGTGTATGACGAGGCGACTCATCCTAGAGACAATAAGAACCGCCGGTTTGACAGTGCGATCCCAACGTCATCAGTGCTTCATAACCAAGCTTCAAAACCACCTCCGGATACGGGCTGCATTTTCTGCAAGTCAACGCAGCATTTGACGGAGTCTTGCCGTACAGACCTATCGCTGTCAGAGAAGAAGAAACTTCTCGCCGCCGACATGCGGTGCTTTTGATGCACCATTACAGGCCACCGTGCAAGGGATTGCAGACGGAGAATTGCGTGCTCCGGCTGCAGAGGTCGTCATGCGTCTAGTATTTGCGACCCAGATAAACTAAACCGAAAGGCCTATGAAGACGTGAAAGGCAGCAGTACGACTGTATGCGCGGCTACAACTAAGAGCAACGAAAGGAGTGACACTTTGACGTGTGTGCTCCTACAGACTTTCCGAGCATGGGCAGTGACAGATTATTCATGCCGTTACATCAGAGGCGTGTTCGACGGAGGAAGTGAACGTACGTTCGTAACAGAAGCTCTTTCAAGGCGGTTAAAGTTGAGGTGTCTTGGCTTTAATTGATACCATAGCAATAAACACTTTCGCCAGTGTCAGCAGTTGCACACCGAAAAGATTTCGCATCGTTGAGCTTCACCTCCGAAGTCAGCATTCCGACGTTGAAGTTGCATTGAGAGCCGTCGAGATACCCCACATTTGCCACGACAGATCAGCCAACACGATGACTTCTTCGTTCGTCACATCATTAAAAACAACCGGGCACGATATCGCCGATGAACTGATCCACCCGTCCATTGAAAGAGAAAACGGAGTAAGTGTACTAATTGGCTCAGACCAGATGTGGGCGGTGATGACAGGTGAACTCTCCAGACCGGGAAACGAGGAAACACTCATCGCTATGAACTCAAAGCTCGGATGGATCTTTCAAGGGAGCACCGAGCAGTTGTCGTCAAAGCCAATCAACTCACCAGTCATGAATCTGCAAGCAAGCCAGCCGTCTGCAGAAGATGAGCAGTCGTTGAGTCTGCTGGAGTTGCTCCAGAGGGAAGTCGACAAGCTGACAGCCACACTGGAGAACCTGTCGAAGCAGCATGATCACTTGCTTGTGGAGAGGGACAGCCAGGCTCGCCAGCTTGCCCTGCTCACTGAAAAACTCAAGGAAAAGGATAAAGATACACAGACTGCCCACTTCACATGCCGAGCTACAGAATCACAGATTGACAAGCGGCAAGACAACCGAAACAGCAAGGAGAGTGATGTCGTGAGGCTCACATGCCGAGTGAGAGAGATGGAAGCAGAAGCTGCATCAGCAGCCGAGTCCCATTCCCACCTCCTGCATGAGAACCAAAGACTTCATAAGAACTTTACACTTGTGGCGAAAGATCACAAGAACATGGCATCTGACTTGGAGAATGATGTACAACAGAAGAAAGACCTTGAACTTCAAATCCAGCAGTATGTGATTAAAGTGGCCAAAACAAAAGAGCTCAGACATGCGCGCAAGGCTCGTCGAGCAAGTGGAATCGCTTCAGGACCAGCTCGCCAAAGAACAAACTGTCAAAAATCAGATTTCTGGGCACTTGAGGCACCTAGAGGAGGATCTTTCTCTGGCACGTACCGAAGTAGCTACGGCTCGCTCCGACGCAACCAGTCTGGAGCGCTTGCTTGCCACATCTCTGGAGCAGCGCTGCCAGACAGACATTGCCCTCGAAAGGATCTCTACCGAGATGGAAAACATGAAGCAGGAGGTGCAAGCAGGAGCCACGAGTAGGGCAGCCCAAAATGAAGAGAACAGTTTTCTCAGAAGCAATATGTCAGAGTTTGAGCATGCGGTGGAGCAACTAAAGCAACAAGTCATCAGGGAGCAATATGCAAGGATGATTGAAGTCTACGCAGGAGAAGATGGACACGTTCGCTCTTGCAAGATAAAGCGACAAGACGGCCTCGTGACAAGGGCCATCCAAAGACTGTTTCCGCTTGAACAACAGGCATGATCGCACTTCGCGGCCGGAAATGTGTTGAATTTCCCGCGTTCATTCTACAAGAAAGAAGAGAACGAGCATCGGGCCAGGGAGCGCGTGAGCGCGTTCGAAGGGACTAGCCTGCCTTCTTGGACGTTCTGGGCTGAGGTGGACGCTAATAAACGCCTCTCTGAGTCTCGAGTTTTTGTCGGCTGTTCCGTGTGCCACGTACTCTAATAGGGATATACTCGCGGACAACTTTCTGTGGCTATGAAGGGAAAGCTAAGGAGGCAAAGCGAGCACAACTGAGAGCGCTTCTAAAAAGAATCCCTTAATTGTTTTAATCCACGTAGTTTAGGCTGGGCAAGAGAAAACAAACAGCTTATTAGTAACAGTTAAATAAGACATAACACACCACTGAGTGTAAATGTTTACTTATTTAGCGGCTTTTTCCTTCCGATCCAGGCCAAACGCGAAACTGTCGCACGTGGAAGCTGCGTCGATTCAGCGTCTTGTCCGAGCAACCAAAAGCACTGTCAAACGCTGCCGGACTACTTGGCGCGGTAATATGTGCAGCAGCCACGCGCTTGTACTTTTATGGCTACGTCATCAATTTCATAAACGCGGTGTTTGCAGCCAACGGCTATTTGAGGCGGCTTATCGATGTCGCCGATTTTACGATGGATCATATCCATGTCATAAATCAGGTAATTGAGAAATCTGCGGAGTACAATAAACCTCTCTATATGGCTTTCATAGATTATGAAGAGGCATTTGGTTCAGTAGAGATACCAGCAGTCATAGAGGCATTGCATAATCAAGGAGTACAGGAGGCATGCGTAAACATATTGGCAAATATCTACAAGGATTGCACAGCAACTTTGGTTCTCCAGAAGAAAAGTAGAAAGATACCTACCAAGAAAGGGGTCAGGCAAGGAGACACAATCACTCCAGTGCTATTCACTGCAGGCTTAGAAGAAGCATTCAAGCTCTTTCACTGGGAAGGCTTGGGAGTGAGCATCAACGGCGAATACCTGAGCAATCTTCGGTTTGCAGATGACATTGTCCTATTGAGCAATAACGGGGACGAATTACAGCAAATGATTGAGGACCTTAATCGAGAAAGTGTAAGAATTGGGTTGAAGATGAATATGCAGAAGACAAAGATAATGTTCAATAGCCTGGCAAGGGAACAAGAATTCAGGATCGCCAGTCAGCCTCTAGAGTCTGTAAAGGAGTACGTTTGTCTAGGTCAATTACTCACAGGGGACCCTGATCATGAGAAAGAAATTCACAGAAGAATAAAATTGGGTTGGAGTGCATACGGCAGGCATTACCAAATCCTGACTGGGAGCTTACCACTGTCGTTGAAAAGAAAAGTGTACAATCATTGCATTCTACAGGTGCTAACATATGGGGCAGAAACTTGGAGGTTAACAAAGAAGCTCGAGAACAAGTTAAGTACCGCACAAAGAGCGATGGAACGAAAAATCTTAGGACTAACGTTAAGAGACAGGAAGAGAGCGGTGTGTATCAGAGAACAAACGGGGATAGCCGATATTGGGGCTGGAACCCTCCCCTGAGGCCGACTTAACCCCCCCTTTTGTTTAACCCCTTTTCTTTCCTTACGCATTTGAGTACTGCAACTAAGATGTAAGACGCGCAATCGTCTGCACACTCGCCAAAAGCGCATTTTATTGGCAATTTCCCGTGAAGAAATCGAAATTAGTGCTGTTTAGATGGTATTTGCAAACTGCAACCCCCCCCCCCCCCCCCTGGCAGAGATCCTGGGTGCGCTACTGCCCGTAACAAAGCACCTATATTCGTCAACACAATCAACGTCTGCACATTTATGTCGCTCATAACTGACAGTACAATTAGTTTTGCCGACGGCGTTGGTAGCGATGAGAAAACACCGAAGCGAAGTGAAGCGTCTCTACGAAGCGTCTCTACGAAACACCGAAGCGTCTCTACGAAGCGGCTCGCAAAGGCGAGCCGCTTCGTAGAGACGATTGCTGCGGCGGCTGCGCTGACCGCTTGCGAGCCAAAATCACGCCAACGATTAACTATATCGCACAACGTTTCATAACATGCACACTTTCGAGGTCACTTTACTCTAAGAGTTATCTCTTGTCAGAAAGAATTGAGCCGATTTTTGTGCCGACGTCAGCGGCGAACGAGGCCAGCGTCTCGACCAGGGAGAGAGAGAGAGAGAAAAAAAAAAAAAAGCACCGGGACGATCGGAGCGGTAACGATGCTAACTGAACGCTAGGCTATTTGAGGCAAAACTGTTACGGTGACGTAGCGTTTTCTTGGTTATTTACAATCCTTCCTTGATGTCAATGTCGCGAGGTGCTGCGCTTTGCGGGTGGCTGCGCGCACGTACTTTTAAAATTGATTTTAAATATGTTCTAAGCTATATTCGCCGCTGATATTTTGTAGACGATGTTTGTGTGTCCACCTAAATCGATCTCACGAGTTATCTCGACTTCAAAATTTTGTGTCAGTACTCCTTTAACCGAGAAAGTGTAAGAGTGGGGTTGAAGATTAATATGCAGAAGAGAAACATGATGTTCAATTGACTGGCAAGAGAACAAAAATTCAGGATCGCCAGTCAGCCTCTATAGAGTCTGTAAAGGAGTACGTTTATCTAGGTCAATTACTCACAGGGGACCCTGATCATGAGAAAGAAATTTATAGATGATGATGATGAAATAAACTTTAATTTTCGACACAGTGTTCCCGAGCGTTTGAGCTTTGGATCACTCTTGGTGGGAGGGTCACTCATTCCAGGAATCCTATGGCCGCGATAGCATCCCGGGCTCTGGCAACAAAACGTCGTTGGTCGTCCAGGGCCGGGGTGGAGATCGTGGCCTCCCACGTCTCGGCGAGGAGGTTCACGTCTTCGGTCGTTTTATGTTTGGTAATGGCGTCTTCGGGGCGCCACGGGCACTCTAGTAAATGAGCCAGAGTGTCCTTGACATTGCGATGATAGATGTGCTTCGGTTAATTCTTGAAGGGTATTAATTGTGGCTGTGGCCATCACCCTTTGTGTGGATGCTCTAATCGGAACACCAAGAGCGACTTTGTGTATCTTGCGGATCAAAGAAAACGACGAAGTGGTTGTTCTGCACATCACTGTTTTGGTCTCTCTGGAATATTATACATTTTCACCGGTTTCTGCTGGGAGACGCCGCTCCCTTTCTCGGCGATTGAAGTGGTATCGGTCGAGCACCGTCCAGTCCTGCCAGCGTCTGCGGGAGCTACTCCAAGGAAGAGGAACTGCCTTCGGAGCGAAGCTGAGAGCGATGACACCGAGCTGTACTCTCCCTCGAGTGACACCACTTCGGATGATGCAGGCTTCGAGGTCTACACACGCCGGAAAGCGAAAAGACGAAATGTCAGCGGATGCTCCGCATCAAGTAAGTCGATTGTGACTCCTAACGCCGAGAGCTCCGGAGCATACAATTATCTTCGTTCCTGAGGCGGCTACGGACAAACTCAACCGACTCAATAGACAGGCCATCTCTATTTATCTGGAGTCTCTCGCTCCAGGCGAGATAAAAGACGTCAGAATCAATAATCGCAAGAACGTCCTCGCTATCGAAGTTACTAACCGAAGCGCCTTGGATTCGTTGATGAAGATTACGCAGCTAGATAACATCAAAGTGCGCTGCCACACTCCTCAGACCTTGTAAACCACTGCAGGAGTGGTTTACAACATGGACGTCTCAATCAGTGACAATGATTTGCCTATATTGATCAAAACAAGGACAGAGAGCATTCCCATAATACAAGCTCATCGTGTTGGCAAGTCAACTTGCGTGAAGCTCCTTCCTCTTCAAAGGGGATAGCCTACCATCGTATGTAAAGGTCGGCCATTTTCGTCATACTGTACGACCTTTCGTGCCCAAGCCCCTACAGTGTCGCAATTGTCAGAGAATTGGACACGTGAGTGCTGTGTGCAGGCTCAGGTTGTTCTGAGTCGCATAGCTCCGACACTTGTCGCATGACCGATTTCAAGTGCTCCAACTGCAAGGGTGCGCACGCTGCGACTTCGAAAGATTGCCCGTTCCAGAAAAATGAACAGAAGATCTTGAGGCAGATGGTTAGAGATCATTCGACGCATAAAGAAGCCGCAACTAAAGTGCGACGCCGACGTTCCCGGCACCGCAAGTCAAGAAAACACTGTGGTAGTTCTAAGGAAGTGCAGAAACCAGAGAAGGCTGGTCGTCAACCGCTGACCTCGTGCATTACCAGCGCAGATGAGAGATGAACGCCCGCCATCGATGACTCAAAGGAAGCATGGCCACCTTTACCGAAGCCATGCCAACTCGCAGAACTACGAAACACGAATCGTCCAACAACTACGAATGGCCCGACAACAGGCCCTGCAGCAGTCCGTGCAGAAGGCCAGGACCTGCTAGTGATCACCATGCTGAAGTCACTCATGAATGTGATGCGTACGTTACTGACGAACCTAAACACCCCGAATGCTCGCAGCGCACTGCAGGTACTGGACGCGATGAATCCAGTACTTGCAAGTCTTGAATAGCATCATGGCTCATTCACCGCTGTCGTTCCGTAAAGATGTCAAGGAAGCATTCCTTTTTCAGTGGAATGCTCGAGGCCTCAGATCAAGAATTTCGGATTTTCGACCTTTCATTTTTGCGAACAAGTTTCCCATCATCGTCGTCTGCGAATCAAACCTTCAAACTACAATCCGGCTATCGGGCTATGAAGCTTTCTCATCCGCGTCGTGTAATGTCCTCAGCAAGGTCGTCGTTTATGTTCGGTGTGAACTCACTTACGTGCTACCTTCAGTTGTGCCTCACGACGACGAACAATACGTGTGTTTAACTCTAAAAACAAAGAAACATACATTCACTCTCGTCGCTGCATATATTTCTCCAACCGGTCGTTTTGAGACGCAACGACTGGGTGCTTTGTTATCCGCAACACCTGGCCCTTGGATCCTTAGTGGAGATTATAACGCACACCACCCGCTCTGGGGGAGTGTGAAGATGGACTCCAAGGGAATAAAACTAGTTGCATTTGCCTCGTACCAAGAGCTTTGTTACCTCAATGACGGCAGCCCGACATATTTACGTGGACTAACCTACAGCAACTGTCTGGACTTGACTTTCGTCTCTCAGTGTCGTCGAAGCAGTATAAAATTAAGTGGTTCTCAGGCATAGAAACCCATGGAAGTGATCACGTTCCTACCTCCAAGATAGCCAAGTCTCTATCTACTGCCCTCTGTAGAATAGACTGGACGAATTTCAGATCGCTTATGGAAGACGAATGTCAAGAAGGCCACCTATCATTTCTGTAGAATCAGATTAGAAATGCACTGCAAGAGGCTATGTTCACTTTTAGGCCTTCTCCAAAGTATAATGAATATGATGGTGAATTGGAAGGCTTCGAGCGATTCGCCGACGCGCAGAAAGAAGATACAGGCTCACCAAATGTATTCATGATCTGAGGGAGGCGAGGCGGATCCAGTTCCGTTTAAGGCACGTCCACGCTAGCAGCAAATATACCGACGGCTAACCGGCCTCCCGTGCCCTAGAACGTATGCCGCGCGAGAGGTGTCGTAAAAGTAGACGTAGTTAAGCCGGCGCACCGCCCGCAGCACGATCAACGGGCCTACTCGATGACTGCGAAGCTGCATGCCTCCGCCACCGGCGACGAAAACATCGGCTCCAGCTTCTGTTCCAAGCAAAATAATTTTCCCTAGATAAAGTGATGCGTAAATTGTACATTTTACGAAGAACGATATCCACTGTCAAACGTTAAACGTGGAACTTGACACAGGCGTAAAGTTTTCAATTTTCCGAGGGGGGGGGGGGGGGGGCGACCAGCATTCCGGAACCTACCCATGTATATATATATATATATATATATATATATATATATATATATATATATATGCTAACAATTTTCTATTTCTAGCTTTATGGCGAAAGCAATTATATCGACACTTCAGGCACGTTATCGTGGTTGTCGTCGCCGTGATGTTCTGCATTAAATCCAAAAGCCATATACATGTGGGTGCGGGAAAAAGCACGTAACAGTGAGCCGAAAAGGATGGCGGCTTGATGGGCATTATTTCCCACGCGCTCAATATTCGGGTTAGAATTGTAGGTCACGTAATCAAACGCGAATGGGAAGGAGAGATCGCGTCTTATCCTCTAGCCCTGCCGTAACTGTGAATGACTGTGCGCGGCTCGCGCTTATGGGGCCCGCATGCCATATCTAATTGTTGGTAGTCATTGGTGGGTGCAATGATAAAGGGTGACCAGGGATGGCTGCTAACTTCATGCGCGCTGTCTTCCTTGCCGGACTGTCTTGCTGCGCCACTAGTGTTGCAGAGTTAAGAGACAGAGGTCATCGCAGAACACTCGCAGAGGCCGTCAGTAGTTGACATACAAATAGGCTGATGATGATGATGAATCTAATTTTCAGAGTTGCGGTGAATCGCGCGGCTGTACGAACCGTTCGCCTCCGCTGCCGGCGTTCTTCATAATGCTTGCGCTGTGAAAGCGAGTGCTCGAGGTCATCCAGTGAGGTATTTACAGGTTTACATGGTCCGTGTTTACTATGTCCATTATGCTTACTATTTTAATTTTAGGTGAATGTTTACTACAATATATATGGTCACTATGACTAACGTATAGACTCGTGTAAGGGCCACACTTTTCTGTCGCGATTTTGACGAGCCTTTCATGGGACCGGGCCATTTGGCCTCATTTTTCCAACTACGAGTATGAAATCCGCCGTAAACCTCCGCGATCGCCTCCTCTCGACATCCAGCAGCGGCGCGCGAAAGTATGCTGCGCGCGACAATTCGCTGTTGAGCCCGATCAGAATCGGCGCACGGAACGCGATTGCTTCTCGGTTGGATGTCTTTTTTTATTGCGATAGCAATTATATGGACACTTCAACCGGATTTATGCCGTCGGCGTCGCCGTGAGGTTCCGTATAAAATCCAAGGGCGATAAATTTAATCGTCGCCGCGCGCCGAATGCGCGAGTGAAAGCGCCGCGGGGGACGCGCGCTATCACGGAGAGCGAACGCATGGCGGAAAGCAAACGCGACCGTCGCGCGAAAGGCCGTGGGGGTATGGGAGGGAGGCGGGGCGACGCTGTGCTGCTTCACCAAATGCTTATCTTGCAACCGGGCGCAAGGGTAACTGGCCACTCAATCTCCCACGCGAAAGCAAGAAAGCGGGAAGGCAGCGCGGGAGGGAGTGGGGGCAGCTTCTACTCTGCCAGCAACTTCAGCCGTACTTTGCCCGGCTGTGGCGGTCGCCCGCACCGTATCTTATCTCCACACGGCTCTGACCTTTGTATGCGCTGTGCATACGCCGCTCAGTTTCCGTTGAAGCGATAGACCGCGCGAACCTTCGCCCGCTGCGGCGGCTGCGCTTGCTGCCAGCGTTTTGGCAGTCGTCGTCTGCGGTCATTCAGTGTGATCTAATCATGTTTGCTTGTGCGTGCTGACACCACGCTTGTTAATTCAGTTAGTAAGCGAATGTGTCCAAGTTTGTGCAGCCGATAAAACTACTATCCCTACTCCGAATAGCTCTCTACTAATTTGCTATCGCAATTGATGCTTCGCCTTTCGGGCGAAACTGCAACATTTTTTTTTAAATATTGGCTGTCAACTTATGGGTGCGGGCCTTACACGGGTGCGATACTTACACGGATTTACACGGTAAGAATCTTCCTTCGTGTAATAGTCTTCTACTTCGCTATCACTAATACTGCTTCGCCTTTCCGGACAAACTGCACTCTTTTTTTTTTCTTTTTTTAGTACTTTGAGTCCGAGCATAAGCGCTGCTGCGCATGACTTCTAGACTTCTATTTATTCTGATTTTGAGTGAATCCGGCTTGGCATCATTTCGGTTACTGAGTGAATTCTATATACAAGGTGTTTCAGCGAACAGTTTCCAAAATTTTTAAAGGTGGTCTGTGGCAGATAGTACAATTCTAGTTCATGAGCTCGTCTACTCGAAGAGGCGGGCATTACTTGCGCAAAAAATTGAAATGCATAACCGAGTAATTAACCAATTAAGTTTTTAGCTAATTACTTTATGGCCCATGTTGCCATTTACAAACTCTAGCCGTGGATTGAGGATCCACTTTGAACTAAATCTCAGGCTGACACCAGTGTCGAGATATTAATTCTCTAACTTTGCGGAGAAATACATTGGCGTGCCAGTCACTTTCTCAACAAAACGTCGTTTTATGCGTCAAAGCACAAAAGTATGAAACGAACAAATTATGGGATTTTACGTGCCAAAACCACGATCTGATTCTGAGGCACGCCGTAGTCGAGGACTATGGAATAATTTAGACCACCTGGGGTTCTTTAACGTGCACCTAAATCTAAATATACGGGTGTTCTAGCATTTCGCCCCATCGAAATGCAGCCGCCATGGCCGTGATTTGATCCCGCGACCTCATGCTTAGCAGTCCAACACCATACAACCGCGGCGGGTAAGCGCAAAAGTAACTGCAAGCAAATGCATTTCTCCGCAATGTTCAGGAATTAGTAAATCGAAACTGGTGCCATCCTGAGAATTAGTTCCTAGTGCATCCGACTTGCGAATTCCACTGCTAGAATTTGTAAATTGCAGTACGGGCCATCTAGTTAATATGTTAAAAACCTAATTGGTGATTAATTAGTCGATTATGCATTTCAATTTTTTGTGCAAGTAACGTCCACCTCTTCGAGTATACCAGCTCATCATGAACTAGAATTGTGCTATCTGCCACAGGCAACCTTTAAAAAATTTTTGAAAGTGTTTGCTGAAACACCCCGTATTTATGGCCTCTGCATGCAAGAGACGATGTTTCCATCCCTAATGCGTAAATGTTGTAAATAATTAGAAGAGCTTTTTTATTTTATTTTGTCGCCAGTAGTTAGCATTGCCTACTGGAAAGAGAATCAATATTGAGACACATATCACTCACGTGCTTTTCACACGCCGTTCATAGAAGACTCTGCCGAAGGGGTCACTGAAGTCTGCAGGGTTTTTTTTTTTTTTTTCAGGTTCAAAAATCACGCAAAGTAATTTGAAGTGAGGTGAACATACATCAACATATTCATTCTTTAGGTATCCATTTAGTTGACTACCTCTTTCTCTTTAAAAAATATAATAAACTTTGTCCTTTGTATATATTTAAATACATTGTTTCTGTGCGTGGTGCGGAAATTGTCTCAGCGGAAATTTACAAAAAATGTTAAAGTCAGGAAACACGGATGAGGTAGCCGCCGCTGGTGCTTCTAATGCGCTTGCCCCCCTATTGTCAGGATTTGCCGAAATAAAGCGAAAGTATAAATTAAAGGCCGTGCACGTCCGCGCCAACATTGGTGCCGTAAGCTTTTAGCCACAACAAAAGTGAAAATGTGGAGGCAACGCAAGAGAATCCTCGAATTATGTGGGTAACATAACTGCGGTAATTACATCTTAGGAGCGGGGGGGGGGGGGGGGGGTGCACTCAATGCTCGATCACAGTAGGCGGACACGGCCCCGATTTTGGTCAGCCGACTGTTGGCGACAGCAGTCTACATGACGGAAAACGCTGTGGCCAATAGTATAAAGGAAGGATTACGCTGTCGCCAACAGTCGGCTGACCAAAATCGGTGCTGTGTCGGCCTAAGGTTTATTCGATTCACCCAAGTTTCACTGCACCTTCTGAACCTATTAACGGTGCAGAGCACCTCGGCTAGGGTGGCTAGAATTGCACTCAGGAACGATGCACCAGCGTTCAGTTTTCTTCTTCGTTTTAGAGTGCATCTTTACTACAGCTCACAAATGCATGACCCATGTAAAATTTAAAAAAATTACACCATCTTCCCGTAGGGGAACCCTGAGTAGTATGCGAAGCAGCTATGGGGTCGACTCAAGGCAGTTTTATCAGCTGTATAAACTTGGACATGCAGCAGAACCAGCAACGCGCAGAACCGTTGCCGACGCTGTCGGCGTTTTGCCCGCGTTCGCAGCGAACGCGCGCGGCGTTGGTGACTGTTGCCGCTGCCTCTGGGGCGCCTACCGTCGCGCCTCTAACCTAAGCTGCTTCGCATTATCGCGCGCGGAGCCGCAGGTGTTGCCATTCGTTACGCAATCCGGAGAGGAGAGCAGCGTCGGAGAGGAGAGGAGTAATGCCGAGAGGAGATGAGACAAGGAGAGGAGGGGGAGGAGGAGGATGCGCATGCGCAGTAGGGGTGTGGACGCACGGCGGTTGTATGGATGGAGGGAGGTAGGGAGTGACATAGCCCCGAGCATAAGATGCTTCGCATCTAAAAATCATGTAACCGAAAAAAAAAAATAAGTAAACGACGCAGCAGCAACCCCGTGATGCCGTCACGTTACCTTACAGGGAATCCATAGAATAGGGAATCTGCGACGGCGGTGGATGCACGCATGGATGCACGGCCCCGATGATGATGATGATGATTTATTGGCATCCCCTTTGAAACGGGGTGGCGACAAATAGTCACCTAGCCTGCTTGATTTAATCAGGTATACTACACATGTTCTTTATCTAGCATTTTTGTATACCCTCTCATTATCTTTCTTTTTCAAAAATTTAGCTTGTACCGCTGCCTATGATTTTAAGAGATCCGGTCGTATCCATCTTTTCCCTGCTTTTTTTCCACCAGTACTCTAATCGTCTCTTGCTGATCTCTACGGCTGATCTGTTTATGTTTCCTTCCACTTTAAACCCAAGCGCTTCTGGGAGTTGCACGTTACCTACGGTTCTCGCTGGGTGGATCCCGTCGCATTCCATTAGGATGTCCTGAGTGGTCTCTGGATCTTTACTGCAGCATACACATGTCTCATCTAGTTCCGAATATTTGTTCCGATATGTTTTCGTCCTTAGGCAACCGGCTCGAGCCTCAAATAGCAAGGCACTGCCCTTTGTGTTATCGTACAGATTTTCCCCGCGCCCCCTGCAGCAGCGCCCCTAGCGGCAGCAGCGCACCGAGGGACCCTGTCTGGCAAGGGAAACGCGCCGCGCTTTTCACACCTCCCAATTCTAGCTACCCTACCTCGGCCTTCGATTCCCCGAGGTACAGTGTACTAGAAGTATATACAGTGTACTTCTAGTACACTGTATCTTGAGGTGCAGCGGTGCACCCTGCACCCCCGTGCTCGATTACACGGGGTGCAAGGCCTTTGCCGCCGCTGTGCAGTGCACCCTTGAACCTTGCACTGAGTGGGTGCAGCCTGGTACCCCATAACTGGCACCCCCATACACCTTTTCGTTTGTGGTGCCGTACACCTTTTCTGAATCGAACAAACCTCTAGAGTCTAGTGTGAATGAGCCTTGAGCGTATAGCGGAGCCTGTCAAGCAGGCGTCGGTGCGGTTTCGTACGCGTCATATCACATTATCATTATTTTTTGTGAGCCTGGCCGACGGCCTGCACGATGTTACGTCTCAACCTGGAAAAGCGCATTCCTTGGACGTATGACACGAGTGATGTCCATTCATCAGTGCGCGCACCGACAGCGACCAGGCGTGTGATTGACTGTGACGCGTTAACAAAGGAGCTCGCGTCGAGGCAACAACCACCATCGCCATCCGTGGATACGGTAATTACCGTGAAGATCACTCTGTCTAATCCTGATCCTTACAAGAGGGCCGTCACGCAGAGCCCGCTAATTGATGTAAGGGACAACGTCGACCAACACCGTGGGGACCGCGTCGAGCTCGGTTTTCCAGATGGCCACGCAGGTTCAAGAATGCGGCCTCCCCCCCCCCCCCCCCCCCCCGCCCGGCGGCAACACTCCAATTGCTAGTAGGTACAGCGTTTGACCGCTGGCGCCACGCTGCGCCGCTCGCGCGTACCGCGTTTCTAGGTGGTTTCTTTCGCCGAGGGCGCTCGAATCGCAATCATATGGTTTGCATGAATGCAAACATTGGTAGCGTGGCTTTATGGTTGAGTGGCTACGGCGCTCGCTTTGGGGTTCGAGTGGCTACGGCGCACGCTGGTTAGAATCCCGCCTGGGCTAGAATTTTTTTCTTAATATCACGCTTTTCTTTTTTTTTTCCCTCTCTGTTTGCCAGCGCGGTCGCTTGAACCCCGGTGCCACGGCGGCAGCCGTGGTGCCGGGCACCGACCCGAAGCGGCGGTCGTTGGGGTGTTGCGGAGCGCAGCGTAGCAACACCCCAAATAAAAAAATACTGCTTCAGTCAGGTAGACTGCTCCCTCCCTGATAGTGAGATCATATTTGGATCATCAAAACAGTGATGCGTTTATAATACCACCGATCCCAACAGCAGGATAGTCACCACCAGCCCAGCGTTTTCTCCGTCAACGCCTCCTCCGTTCCAACGGCGGCGGCTAGAAACATGGTACGCGCGAGCGGCGCAGCGTGGCGCCAGCGGTCAAACGCTGTACCTACTAGCAATTGGAAATACGCGGCCCGGCGGAACGGTGCGTCAACATGGGAGGGATGTTTCGACCGATTCGACGATTAGGATTGGCCGAGATACCGTCATCAGATTCCGTAGTTTAGTCTCCTAGGGAAGACGACTGTATTAAAAGCAGAGACTTGTGGTGCAGTGGAATGGTTCTGACGTGTCCTGATGGGAACTCAGACGTTTAATATGCTCCTGATGGTGTGGGCTTCCGTACCAGGGGCCAGTGTAAATAATGTAAATTAACCCCTTTTTTCCTTCATTCCTACTACCGGACGTACTCATTAATGGGCTTGGTGGATTCCTGGCCCAAACGCCACCTTGAGCCGCAACGACGACTACTTTTCCGGGAGGATGCTTCCAAGTTCATTGACGTAATTAAAGATCAAGAATGCCCCCCGGATTGGCTGACGAGGATTGAGCCCCTCGCAATATTAAATGAATTTTAAACATGACATGACCAGCCACAATGTGGCTGACCGCACATTATTTATGCATGTAAGTTTGAAAGTGCGTGTATATGCATTATTATGTATTGCTTTCATTGGAAAAAAATTGATGCAATTTGTGTTCGCTACGTGAAAGTTCCGGCAATAAAGAAAACAAAAATAGTTCATTGTCTGATGGGTGGAGCATCGGGCAACAGAATCCATGTTCGAAACCAGCCGTTAGACCAACTTGCGTCGGCGGTAGTGATGTCATTTTAAAATATAGAAATTTTGGGAGCACTGGAAAAATATCCTAACATATTTTAGCATTAGAGAAGTAAAAGTAACAGCAGAAGTAGTTGCATGTAAAGACGCGTTTATAAATGTTTTGCCACGATATGGAAATTCTATAACCCTCTTTCTTATTCGCTCAGAGATTCTTTGTCGCTTACCGGTTTGTCTCGTCTACCGAACATGAAATATGTGCACTTTTAATTTTATTAGGGAGGCGAGATTGCCGTACTGTGTGCACACTTCCGGAACTCTAGTTTTTCAGAGTGCAGGCGGAGTGTGTTTGCCACGTGGGCAATTATCAAACCGGTACTCATAAAAACTAGGTGAGACATGTGGCCGTGTTTAGACGTACGCAACGGTGGGAAATCAGCAGTCATTAGTATATAGCTTATCTTTTGCGATCCGCTTGAAACCAGTTAACGATAGATAATTATCATTTCAAAATAGTTTTCATGCATTCCGTTAAAGGGCCCCTCACCAGGTCAGGCCATTTTGAGCCGATAAGCGCAGTGAATACAATGCGCGCTAACGATCATGTATGCTAAGTAGTATTACATCCCTACGCGCCACACAAATAGCTTAAATTTCAAACCAAACTGTCGATGGTGATGTTCTTTCTTTTTCTTTCAGAACTGCCACAATTTACAGGTATTGAAATGATCGATTTTATGGCGGCTGGCGGAACGGCATAAGCGATTAAGTAAAAGCATGTGCTGGTCGGGCTAGTCGCTGTAGCCGAACAGGAATGCGAGTTACAGAGCTGAGCGCAAAGCTCGGCGAGCTTGTATATTGTGGGTATTTTTCCTGTACTACTCGTCGCAATGGAGCAGTTGTTCGCCTTAACCGTTACGTTTTCTAGTACATATAAGCTACTCTTGTTTCAGCCAATGACACAGGGCGGTGCTAATTATGGACCGAGAGGCCATAGTTCAGCAGTCATAACGGGTAGGTGAAAACAGTGGCGGGATCATATGCGAGCCGCTGCCTACAGAATTAGTTGAACCGGGCTCTCACCAATTAGTTTCAGTTGTTTTGACCGCAGTGGTCCAATATCCGTCTAGCGAGCAATAAATGGCTTTATTTGTGAGACTTCAATATCCATGTTCGTCGAGGGCTAATGGTATGTACCTTTCGTGATCACTTTATCTTGACCCTTGCGCATTTTTCGTGCTTTCTACAAGTAAGGTGCTGCCTGCAAATGCCTCCGTGTAGCTTTTCAATTACATTCCTTTGAACGCTTTGGATTGAAGCTGTAGGCTGAGAGGTTACAGAATGGGTGCACATCAAGAAAAGGGAAGCGGAGTCGAGCACGGCAGATAATTGTATAGGCGGGCTGACGAAATTGGGAAATTGGCAAGCATAAGATGGTGCCAGTATGCACAAGAGAGCGTATTGTGCAATCGCTCGGAGAGGCGTTCGGACTTCATTTAACATATATAGACCTATGAAGATGATGATGATGATGATGATGACAGATACAAGATACCCAAAGAGTATCGTAAGGTAGCATGTAAGGTACATGCTACCTTATGTATGTCTGTAAGATCCATCTTCGATACTGCACACACCTGCGCCCTGTAGTGGTATTTATCTATGTGTATTGCATGAAACTACAGCACAGGGCACGTGCCAACTTCAACAAAATTGGTGATCAATGAAATAGACGGTCACAGAAAAAGAAAAACCGGTAAAATGACCTTAAAAAAACCGTGGGATGTCTATTTTGGAAAACTATATTCAGCGAAAAAAAAATTGTTGAACAGAAGTAAAAACCGCACAAAAAAATCATGGTATAATTGGCGTAATTGTAACCGCATTGGTTATGCCCTTATTCGGTAATTGTTAACAAGAGTTACTTTACATGGCTCCCATTGTGAACGCCACAACCACGTCGTGCAAAGCATATACGCGGATTTCTAAACCATCCACTGGAGCTCATGCGTATCAATTTCCACGTAAACTCTGACTCCGTTGTCGTGTCCGCTGCCGTTGCGTTGATGCGGGCGAATGACTGACGCCACTCCGATGTAGCCACGTACCCAAAAAGCCCCGTGTTTATTAGACAGCCGCTTTTTATCCCTTTTCCTCAGTGACGTCACAGAGCATGTGCACACGAGTGCTTGGTCAGATCAGAGATAACCGATAACAGTACACCGTTCCATATATCGCGTTGTGCAAAGCTATGGCAGATAGCAAGAATTCTTGTAGTAGCTGCGTTCGCACCAAGCAATAGTTCGGTGTTCTTACCAGCCACTACGTGACATTGCTCTTCATGTAAGCCCCATAATAAATAAAAAAAAAGTTTTATACCTTAGAAATGAACAAATTGTGTTATACGGCACTTAATACATTCTTTTAGATCGTTTTACGTTTCGTTGTTATCCTTTTGTGGTTTTTCATTTTCAGGGGGCCCGTCTCGGCGCCTCACGTGCACGCTCGCCCTGGGCTCGCGCGAACAAGAGCGTGGCCACGAGATGCGCAGAGCGATACATTTTGATTACCGAACCTCTTGCGTAGCTTTCCCAGCATTGCACGCGCACCTGAGGCCAGAACGCAGCTTACACGTGTCACATTCGAAAAAGGACATTGGACGCCCGCCAGAGAACAAGGAGACCGTGCGAACGCAAGTGCTGACTGTCGCCTTCAGCATCTGACGGAGCGCCGATATCATGGACATCGACTGCCTGCCGGACAGCCTTTTGCTGGAAGTCTTCCGACATCTCCAGTTCCAGGCCATATGCAAATGCTCACGGTAACTATGCTGTCCTTCTCATTTCAAAGCAGGCAACTTAGCGGCCTCTCCCGAAGGGTTCGTAATTGTGGATCGCCTTTTTGCAGAGAGATGCGTCTGCTTGTTGTACCATAGTCGTTGATCACAGCTCACTCTAGCTTGACAACCACCATACTGCGAGGTCGCGATTAGATTCTCGGGTGAGGAAGACTGATGGAAGCATGGAGGCGTTCTAAATAATTGTACTTCAGGTTCACTACAGTTTTAAAGGCGAAGGTTTCATAGCGGGACTTTGGTGACTGTGGCTGCTGCTCTTTCCGAATAGTATCGTTTGGAATTACGCAAAGCGTTACCAAGTGGACTAACGTGATCTATGTGCCTGTTGCAAGTGTGTGTGTGTGTGTGCGTGTGCGTGTGTGTGTGTGTGTGTGTGTGTGTGTGTGTGTGTGTGTGTGTGTGTGTGTGTGTGTGTGTGTGTGTGTGTGTGTGTGTGTGTGTGTGTGTGTGTGTGTGTGTGTGTGTGTGTGTGTGTGTGTGTGTGTGTGTGTGTGTGTGTGTGTGTGCGTGTGCGTGTGTGTGTACGACAGAAGCAAAAGGACGGTAGATGGTGACGCTCCACGCGAATTTACGACATGCCGATTGCTGGGTTCTACATACCGTGTTCTGGACGAGCGCAAGCGATACCTATATGCATGTCGTGTGGTCTTTGTTATAACAACGATGATTTTTGCACTCCGACGATGAAACGTTGGTACAGGACCGATCATAAAGGCGGTACATTGTGGCTTCTGCGTAGCGTTAGCTGCTACGAGTGAAGTACTGCAGCGTCTCAAAGCGCGAGCTGCCACGAGGCAAACATGCCAGAAACTTGCACGCGACGCACGCACCGAACGTGTCAAGGACGTAGGTAGTTTTTGCCCGAGAGAAGCATAGGCGCGCAATCGTGGCCTAGTCGGTAAAGAAAAAAATTGCGGCAGAACCCATCTCACGACGACGGTCGACGGTAATGCGTTAGCATTGAATGAAAAATTGGAGGACGCTTCGCCTGAGTGGAACGCGATCTCGGGCCCCGTTCGCATCGCATTTTTCTTTGAGTCGGTTTCACTATAACACAGAACGTGGGAAACACCAAGCTTACCCCGATCCCCTTATAGTCGGCTGCACTTTAGACAGAAATGCATTGCTGGCCATACGTTTTTCCAGGGGGCAATATAAGTCGTCTTATATTAAAACTATAGTGAACTAGAATATACTAGTTCACTATAATTAAAGCGCAAAGGCCCCAGCACCTTCTTTTTATTATTTTATTAATTGTTTGCTATATATATTGCCTCGACGCACGCGCGTGTCCCAATTTGACCTGCCGAGGATGCGAGCGCCATGTGGATAGGATTTTCACAAGTAACCTACCCGAGCGCGCCGCTGTTGGTATGGTATAAATGCTGGAAAAGGGGGTTTGTGTTTGAGTTTCTTGATAACAGAATGATGTTTTCTCGTACATTCAAATTACAATCCGACGCCACCATGTCTGCAGGTTGTGGTTAAGTCGTACTTTACCATTTTTCTGACGGATTTTACTGTGAGAAATTCAATTTTTGTTCACTAACACCTTTCGCCGCGCGGAGGGCCTGCACGGTCGCGGTGGTTCGGGATGATTTTCTCCGCCACGGACGCCGACGCTGACGCCGGCACCGACGCTGACGCCGGGTTTTCTGCGACATGGGGCCCTTAACGCTGTCGCGTTAATATAGCGGCACGATTTACTGCCACCGTCGAAACGAGTTATATATGAGGCGTGTACTGCAACGGAACTCCTCTTTCTCGCTTCGATGATGATGATGATTTATTGGCATCCCCTTTGAAACGGGGCGGCGACAAATAGTCACCTAGCCTGCTTGATTTAATCAGGTATACTATACATGTTCTTTATCTAGTTTTTTTTTTTGTATACCTCTCATCATTCTTTATCTTTTTCAAAAATTTACCTTGTAGCGCTACCTATATGATTTTAAGAGATCCGGTCGTATCAATCTCTTCCCTGCTATTTTTCCACCAGTACTCTAATCGTCTCTTGCTTATCTCTACGGCTGATCTGTTGATGTTTCCTTCCACTTTAAATCCAAGCGCTTCTGGGAGTTGCACGTTTCCTATGGCTCTCGCTGGGTGGATCCCGTAGCATTCCATTAGGATGTGCTGAGTGGTCTCTGGATCTTTACTGCAGCTTACACATGCCTCATCTAGTTCCGAATATTTGCTCCGGTATGTTTTGGTCCTTAGGCAACCGGCTCGAGCCTCAAATAGCAAGGCACTGCCCTTTGTGTTATTGTACAGATTTTCCCTTCTAATTTCTTTCTTCTCATTCTTGTAAGTCTCCATTGTCCTTTTTGTTTCCATTCGTTGCATCCAATTCACGGTCTCTATTTCTCTCACTTTCTTTCTGATGGCTCCTGGTTGTCTATTTACAGTTTCGATTATCCTGTACTTGATTGCCAACTTCCTTGACCTCTTCCTCCATTCTGTGTCCACGCTTTTCATGTAGAGATACTTGTGCACTTTAGCCGCCCATTTATTTTAATCCATGTTCCTGAGCCTTTCTTCAAAACTAATTTTGCACTGTGCTTCTCTGACTTCAAAAGAGGCCCAACCCATGTCACCCTGCACTGCCTCATTTGTGGTATTACCGTGGGCTCCCAAAGCCAACCGGCCTACTGATCTTTGGTTAACTTCCAAACCCGACAAGATATCCGATTTTAAGCATAGAATGGTATTTGCGAATGTTAGCGCTGGCACCATTACTCCTTTCCAGATTCCACGCACCACCTCATACTTATTGTGACCCCACAGTGCTCTGTGTTTCATTATTGCTGCATTCCGCTTCCCCTTTATTTTCAGATTATCTTGGTGGTTGCTTGAGTAATTCTTTCCTTCGTTTATGTGTACGCCGAGGTACTTGTATTGCTTCACTATAGGTATTACTTGCTGTTGAATTGACACCACGAAGTTACTCGTCTCTTCATTAAAGATCGTAATTCCTGATTTCTCTGTGCTAAACTTAAGGCCTAGATTTGTCGCTACATTCCCACAGATATTCGCAAGTATCTGTAAATCTTTTTTATTGTCCGCTAGTAGCACAATGTCGTCTGCGTACATCAGTCCGGGGAGCTTCTGTTGCACCATTTGTCCATTACGCATGTAGGATAAATCAAAACCTAATTCGCTGTTTTCCAGTCGTCTTTCTATACCCTTGACGTAAAGCGTGAACAACAATGGTGACAGAGGGCATCCTTGCTTCAATCCTTGGTGAATTCCCGCCATTTCATTTCTTTTTCGACCTTCCCATACCACTTGTACTTGGTTGTCTCTATATATCTCCCTCAGCAGCTCCACGAAATCGTCATATATGCCTTCGTATTGAAGAATATCCCACAACAATTCCCTGTCTACGTTGTCATAAGCTCCTTTAATATCTAGAAATGCTATCCATAAAGGTCTTTTCTGAGCTACTGAAATCTCTATGCACTGAGTTAGTACAAACATATTGTCCTCTAAGCGTCTGCCTTGCCTGAACCCATTCTGTAGTTCCCTCAATAAATCGTTTTTCTCCACCCACTTCGACAGTTGTAATTTTATGGCTTGCATTGCCATTCTATATATCACCGACGTTACTGTAACTGGCCTGTACGAGCTCGTCTTATCCTTATCTCCTTTGCCTTTAAAGATGAGATTCATCTTTCTTTCACGCCATCCAACGGGAATTTTCTTTGTTCCAATCACTTGCTCGATGGCATTCCCTAAGTGTTTCATAAGAACACTCAGCGCCATCTGGCGCCGCTGCCGCGAAGCCTGCGCGTGGCCTCCTAAATGGATGGCGGGCCGGTGCGTGCGAACGCTGAGAAACGCGGCATGCGTCCGCTCCAGTCTTCATTCTGGACACGCTGCGCCATCCAGTGGCACAACCGAGAAGTCCGAGCGTGGCCTCCGAGACGAGAAACGTGGCGCGATGGTGCCTGCGATCGCTGAGGATTGTTCCCTCGCTTGATGCTCACTTAGTGGCACAAACACAGTGACGCAAGCTGGCGAGAGGTTCACTGAAGAGCGGGAGCTACCCAGCAGATACCCAGTCAATTCATCGCGCTGTTCGCTAAAGCGTTGGCGTTAAAGGCGTTCATTGAAAAGCGGCACGTACCCAGTGCATTTGTGGCGCACCCTGCAATGCGTCGGGTTGCCGTCCTTGAGGAACGTTTGTTGCGTGGTTTCGATTCCCCTATGAATCGGATAAATTTAAGGGATCTTTTTCTTCATTGTATAGCGGCACATTCCCAGTGGTACATACCTAGTTACCCTAGTTGGCGTCGAACACGCAAGATGGATGACGATTATTGTTTGGGGACAAGATAAGCCCAAAAGAGTGCAAACTTGAGACTACAACTAGAAGAGCGCGCGTTCTCACTTTCATCAGTCTAATATGTAATTTCCTTGTTATTTTTCGCGAGCGAGAGTGACGTTTCAGGGGATGAATAGCAGACAGCAGCAGCCTGCCAGAGTGGGTGAAACAGGCAAATAATGCTAAGTGCATTAAAAGCGCGCAGTTTCGTCCGAAAGGTAAAACATTGATTGTGATAGCAAATTATTAGACAACTATACGAAGTAAGGGTCGTATAGTTTTATGGTCCGCGTAAATTGCAGTAAACATTCGCTTACTAATTAACAAGCATCGTGTCACGCACACACAGTCAAACACGAAGAGATCAAGCTTGATTACCGCGGACATCCGCTGTCAGAACACTGACGTGATGAAGAGCGGCAGCAGCGGTTAGCGAGAGTTTCGTGCTGCTCCTATAGCTTCAGCGCGTCTCCGAGGTTGTGCAACAACCTCGGACGCTCATTGGGTTCTATGTTGCTTCTGGTCGTTGGGTACTTCGTTGGGGACGCTTCGGGTCCGAGGTTGCTTTACAGATCCCACAAGAGTTGAATTGAATTCTGGGGTTTTAGGAGCCAAAACCTTACATGCCAAAACCACGATTTGATTATGAGTCAAGCCGCAGTGGGGGACTCCGGATTAATTTTGACCACCAGGGGATCTTTAACGTGTCCCCAATGCACGGGAAACGGGCGTTCAGCCCAAGACTGAATATGGCAAGTTTCGCGAACCTTTACTGAGCCAACGTGGCCCAAATACGAAAAATTACTTTAGAAGTCGTGACCTCACACGGAAGTGTTGACGTTGGGTTTTCCGCGCGAAATTCAAGAAAACGTAACTTTGAGCTTCATTTTCTCTTCTAATAATTGACCTATTACAGTGTAATTAACGACGGCAGAGTTATTGTTTTGCTTTAGTGTCCCTTTAAGCGTGTCGTAGCATGGCGCCGTTAGTCTATAGACTGAGCGGCGGCAACTTGCGTTTCCGGCGCTGCGATGGTTTCGGCGCTTGAGGCAGACGCTACGAGGATACGCAAAGCTGGCATGTTAGTGTAGGAAATTGGAAGATGTTCAGTGATTTTAGGATGCAGCATAGATCCGGGCGTTGCGCTACCGACAACGCAGCTGGCGCGGAGTTCTGGGCTGGAGTTCTTTTTAATCGTTTTTAAAGGATTTGTTCGGAGCACGTTGCCGCCGTCGCCGCGATATTAGCGATGCCTTTTCCGAAATTGATTATAGGTCGGCAAAATTATCACTACTCCATTCAGATTCACCGAAAAAAAATTTTTTTTTTATTCTTTAGGATTCACTCGGATTCAGACTCGTCAAAATTATATTCAGCTGGGCTCATTCGGCCTCATGAGTGATTTTGCCGACCTATAGGCTCTGTAGTAAAAGTAACGCAAGGAAATGGCTCAATTATCGCACCTTCCCTAATTTTCAGGCATTTCGAACGCACTTCTAGAAACTCGCGCATACCGACGTATGACAATACCATTTGTGCATTTCAGCGTGTGCCGACGGTGGAGGCGAGTGACTCGCGACTGGTCACTCCGGCGGGTGATCAATGTGACCTCGCAACCGCTGTCAGCTCTCCAGGTGTGGCACCTCGTCCGTGACAACGCTGGCGCCAACCTCGTCGAGCTGAAGATCACGGGGTTCAAAACAGCCACTGCACGTGGACCCACAGCCATGGTGTTCGGACACCTAAGAGACCACTGCCCTTCTCTCAAGGTTAGCACGCTACGGCTAGTATATATACACCGGGGTATATATATATATATATATATATATATATATATATATATATATATATATATATATATATAAAGCTAATCCGACCTGCGTACATTGAGCTGTGGCACCTCAGATGGGTAGAAACTGAAATTAAAATTACGTTCTGGGGTTTTACGGGTGCCAAAACCGCGATTTGATGATGAGGCATGCCGTAGTGGAATGATACGGATTAATTTTGACCAGTTGGGGTTCTTTGGCGTGCACCCGATGCACGTTAACCGCCAAATGCAACAGGAGCTAGGAGCTGTTCAGCGATTACACGTGATATCCCGAAACACTCAAAAGGTCATCGGTCGTTTAAAAACACGGTATCTGGATTATCCACACCAAGGCCTTAAGCTTTTTAACCGGAATTACTAAAGAAAGACATTTTTTAATAAGTTAAGCTGTTTAAATTAGGAGTTTAAACGTCTTATAGAAGAGTAAATAATTTAAGCGGCAATCACACCGGACGCCTTCATTTTTGGTGTGGCTACACCTGGCGCGTAGCGGCGCTGCCTGTACAGCACGCCGCGGGACAACCACGCTGTTACAATTACTGAAATACAGTTATGCTGGCATGGAAGCTTTCTATAAAACATATTACCGTGGCTCAGAATGCGCGACGAGGTCAAAAGCGTAACCCAAACTTGGCCGAAATTTCTCAGCCAAGCTTAATAAAAACGAGGAAGAAATGCAACACCCTCCACACCCCCTTCGAGCCTTCGTCTACCCAGTGGGCACCTACTTTCCACACTTACTCGTGTGACCATACAGGACCCACACACTCAAAACTCGCGCATTTACCGTTTCACGTTTGCCAGCAGTTGTCGTCCCAAATAAACAGCTTCGCAATAAGAAAATCCTCCCCTCACGTTTCGCAGGTCTTGCAGCTGACTGACGCTTGGCTGGAACGTTCTCTGGCGGACCTCACCACCAGGCTCGCGCACCTGTCATTGAAGAGGTCTCTCTTTATTACCGACGTCTTTCGAGACAAACGGGAACCGTTGGCGGTCAGCTCCCTGCGGTTTCTTGACCTGGCCAACTGCATCTTCTTGCCGTGGTTCGACATGGCTTCACTTACACAGTTTCATTCGCTGCGCGGCCTGGTGCTCGAAGGCTGCTACCCACTCCTCGCCACTAGCTTTGCCCCGAGCAGGCCGATGATCACCAACCTTGTCCTGCTCAACATCGAGCGCATCTTCGTCTGCAACCGGGAGGTGCAGGTGGTGCTCCTTCAGGGCGCCAACCTCCAGTATCTGTTTCTGGGCCACACAGGCTTCGATGGGGAGGTGTTCGAAACGGTTTGGCGCCTCCTGAGAAACCAACGCCCGCTCCGCCTCACCCACGTCTGCCTCAGGTGCACGCAGATACAGGAGCTGCATTTGAACAAGCTCCTACAGATGACGCCCCGGTTGCAGTGGTTAGCCGCGACGAGTGCCGACATGTCGCCTGCCGCCAAGGAGCACGTGGAACAGTACCTACCCAGTTCCTGTCAGTACCTGGAGGTGGGACCCGGCAACCCGCGCAGCGCGGCGTTCTGTGGCCACTCCGTGCCCTTATAAAAATTTCTCTCAACATGTTTTAGACCGCTTTTAGACTATTGTTACTAGAACCTACCAACAGTCAATAGAAATCCTTCCATCGGTCTTTAGGCTTCCTAACAACTCCCTAGTAACACCCTAGAAGCAATTGGCCACCAACATTATTTAGAAACATGCTCATAGGTTGTCTGTGAACTTCCTACTAACTGTGTAGAAACACGTTTCTTTAGACCTCCTATTAGCATTCATTAAATTGAAGCATGTTCATAGGCTATCTGTAAACGTCCTATTAAAAATTTACTAGCGCTTTCTTTAGACACCCTAGTAACATTGTTCTAACAATTGGCCACCAACATTGAATAGAAGCATGTTTGTATACTTTGTCAACATCCTACCAGCTTTCTACTGACAGTTTTTAGGCCTCATTATGACTTAATTATTTCAAACCTCCTACCAACATTTTCCCTTTACACAATCTAGAAACATTGTCCAGAGTTGGTCACAGTATGTGAATAAAAACATGTTCAACGCTGCTTATAAATTTATGCTAACCTGAAAATTTATAACTTTAGATCACCCAGTACACCAGCACACCACCCTATAATGCTCAGAGCCGCAACTATTAATTTCATTTATTGGACGCTATTAACGTCTGTCACCTTATGTATATATTTACGGGATCTTATTGGAGTATTGATAAATATCTAAGCTCTTGACGCGATGTGCAGCTGAAGCCACAGGTTGCGAAAGGAGCTACTGAAAATAAAGGTCTGACAAATTGGAAGCGTTGCGAAGATTGCATCACACATTTATTACATTATTCAATCAGTCAAACTTGGGAACCGCAGAAATGAGACTGTAGTTATGCGAAGCAGCTTCAGCATTCTGGGCGTTAGTTGTAGTTGCACCTTAGATATTATGGAAATGTTTCTTTTTGTGAGATTGTTGCTGTGAGATCCTTGGCGTTGTATCCTTTAAAAAAAGGGAGTAGCAGTTAGGCAAGAGCAAAGAATTAGTTCATGATTGTCACAAAAGAGCGCGTAATCCAAGCGCGCGCCGCGTGTCACGCAAGCCAGCGAAAGAACACGCCGGCCCCGCGGCAACTTCAACAGAGGCGGACAGCTCCTACGCCTCAAACAGCAACGCTAACAACGGCGCCGAAACGTCTGGAAGAGACTCGACGGAGCGACGTTAACCGGAGAGAGAGAGAGAGAGCACGCGCGCGCCGAGACACCTTCTCACCCGGCGAGTCGACAGACATAACTACAGCGTGAGCGCGCGTCAACAGGATGAGTCATCACCCCCCCTCGAGAATGTTCCGACAGCAGCGGTCGAAGGTACGAGAAAAGACGCGAAGCTTCCCAAGCTTTGGCCATGCTACGAGATCACGACACCGATAGGAAAGTTCGAGAACGCCTGTGGGAGCTATATAACCGCCGTGCGAGAATCAGATGGAGGAATCCAGGAATTCGGGAATTCAGGAATTCAGTCCGCACCGGTGAAGTGATGTAACGTGAAGACCGAGCGTCTGCGGAAGAAGGGGATTCCCCGGCAAGCTAGTCGACGAGTTCATCGAGCGTCTGCATTTCCGGAAGAAGTTCTTTCTTCGAGATTTGCTCGAGCTACGCCGAGATCGTCTGACTCCAAGACCAACCAGCACGGTGAATACGATTGGACACTTAGTGTTCCTTTTCATTTTGTACTTTACGTGTTGGACTCTTAGTGCTTGTCGTGTATTATTTTCTTGTGTTTGTTAATACCCATCTGATTTGTATTGTGTTGTATCTAGCCTAAGTGTGCAAGTGTGTGTGTAACTGCCTTGTGTGAAGAATATATTTTGTTGTGTTTTGACAACTCTGGGCTCTGACTCGGTCTTTGGACAGCAACCGGCGTTCGCTGGCGCACCAGAGGGCCCATTCTTAATTGTCCTTGCTTTCGTGGGATTATTTTCGGAAGCTGATAATTCGGCTTTGGAATTTAGTCCGGCGTCTGCGCCTCGTTCACCGGGGTCTGTGACAATGGTCATACATTATTTACCCCAAATTAAGTCATCGCGACCTCTGTCAGAACCTCGTGTTTGTACGCTTCGCGTTTATAGCCAATTCAAGCGAACCGCATGACGCGCAATAGTTCGTTTGTAAAAAGATCATTTTTAAAACATTTCACGTCACTGCATTTCGCGCTCGTAACAACCTGCCAAAATTCGGTATAAGAAACTGAAATAAAAAAAATGTTTATCAAAATGATGGAAAAGCACTTACGTTTTTTTATAATAAGCAGACAAAACTTCGGTGCAGCTGATGACCAGTGAGGTGCTCAACGCAAACCTGGACGTCGGGCCCGCTGATTACTAGCGAATGTGTTCGCTCGTATTTTTTTTTATTGCTCATTTGTTCTTCGAAATAATTTTGTCACGTTAATGTCATTTTCATATAGGGATGTTGAATTTCCCGCGTTCATCCTACAAGAAAGAAGAGAACGAGCATCGGGCCAGGGAGCGCGTGAGCGCGTTCGAAGGGACTAGCCTGCTTTCTTGGACGTTCTGGGCTGAGGTGGACGCTAATAAACGCCTCTCTGAGTCTCGAGTTTTTGTCGGCTGTTCCATGTGCCACGTATTCTAATATTTGGTGCCGAAGAACCCGGGAGGCAACAGCCGGGAGCTACCGTCAAGGGACTTCGCTGGTGGCTACCGACTGGAACCACTGCCACGAACCACGGAGGTATACGGATCAGCGGACCGCCATGGATAAGCTCAAGTTGAAGCGAGCCACAAGAAGGGCCCAAAACACCAGGATCATTCAAGAGTCAAGTGCGGTGCTAGAAAACAATGCCGCGACATTGCGACAGATTGACTGTATTTACGAGCGGCTCAAGAACAATAACGATGAATTGAAGAAGATTAATGATGAATTAGAAAGCCACATAAGTGACGAGGCATTCGAGGCGGATTACGCAACCGTAATTGAGTATGAGGACAACGCGACCTGCATCTTAGCCGAGCTCCAGAGCAAGCGCCGCCAGCAGTCCGAAACCATTGTCATCGCCAGTCGATGTTCGCGACATGCCGGTGGCCACAGGGCATTCTGAAAGGCCAGGAGTCAAGTTGCCGAAGCTGGTAATTAATGCTTTCGACGGTGATCTGAGCAAATGGAACGCGTTCTGGGAGCAATTCGACCAGATCATCAACCAGAACGGAACTCTTACAGCTACCGACAAATTCAACTACCTGAGGTTATTTTTGAAAGGAGACGCGGCGACAGCTATAGCGGGGCTGCCTACCACCGAAGCGTGTTACGTTGACGCCTTGGACATGCCAAAAAGACGTTTCGGGGACAAGAAGCGGTTGGAGCAGGAGTATTTCTCAAGGCTTCGAAGGCTCACTCCTGTGCGTTCTTCTAATGAAGTAACAAAACTTCGCAAGTTGTACGGCCAGGTGCTCATTAACACGCGGGGACTGGAGGCGCTTGGCGTGAGCAAGTCGTCTTTCTCGTCGATGCTATGCGACGTTCTGCTCAGGGCACTGCCACGTGACATTGTCGTAGCGTATCACAGATCTTGCGCTACACAAGCTGCAAGTTCCGCCAATGACAACGTTCAGCAAGCCACGGAGCTAGAGCGACTGCTGCAGTTCGTCTCTATTGAACTGGAAAGCCTAGAAAAGAGTGACTTTGGGGAGCAAAAAGTGTATGACGAGGCGACTCATCCTAGAGACAATAAGAACCGCCGGTTTGACAGTGCGATCCCAACGTCATCAGTGCTTCATAACCAAGCTTCAAAACCACCTCCGGATACGGGCTGCATTTTCTGCAAGTCAACGCAGCATTTGACGGAGTCTTGCCGTACAGACCTATCGCTGTCAGAGAAGAAGAAACTTCTCGCCGCCGACATGCGGTGCTTTTGATGCACCATTACAGGCCACCGTGCAAGGGATTGCAGACGGAGAATTGCGTGCTCCGGCTGCAGAGGTCGTCATGCGTCTAGTATTTGCGACCCAGATAAACTAAACCGAAAGGCCTATGAAGACGTGAAAGGCAGCAGTACGACTGTATGCGCGGCTACAACTAAGAGCAACGAAAGGAGTGACACTTTGACGTGTGTGCTCCTACAGACTTTCCGAGCATGGGCAGTGACAGATTATTCATGCCGTTACATCAGAGGCGTGTTCGACGGAGGAAGTGAACGTACGTTCGTAACAGAAGCTCTTTCAAGGCGGTTAAAGTTGAGGTGTCTTGGCTTTAATTGATACCATAGCAATAAACACTTTCGCCAGTGTCAGCAGTTGCACACCGAAAAGATTTCGCATCGTTGAGCTTCACCTCCGAAGTCAGCATTCCGACGTTGAAGTTGCATTGAGAGCCGTCGAGATACCCCACATTTGCCACGACAGATCAGCCAACACGATGACTTCTTCGTTCGTCACATCATTAAAAACAACCGGGCACGATATCGCCGATGAACTGATCCACCCGTCCATTGAAAGAGAAAACGGAGTAAGTGTACTAATTGGCTCAGACCAGATGTGGGCGGTGATGACAGGTGAACTCTCCAGACCGGGAAACGAGGAAACACTCATCGCTATGAACTCAAAGCTCGGATGGATCTTTCAAGGGAGCACCGAGCAGTTGTCGTCAAAGCCAATCAACTCACCAGTCATGAATCTGCAAGCAAGCCAGCCGTCTGCAGAAGATGAGCAGTCGTTGAGTCTGCTGGAGTTGCTCCAGAGGGAAGTCGACAAGCTGACAGCCACACTGGAGAACCTGTCGAAGCAGCATGATCACTTGCTTGTGGAGAGGGACAGCCAGGCTCGCCAGCTTGCCCTGCTCACTGAAAAACTCAAGGAAAAGGATAAAGATACACAGACTGCCCACTTCACATGCCGAGCTACAGAATCACAGATTGACAAGCGGCAAGACAACCGAAACAGCAAGGAGAGTGATGTCGTGAGGCTCACATGCCGAGTGAGAGAGATGGAAGCAGAAGCTGCATCAGCAGCCGAGTCCCATTCCCACCTCCTGCATGAGAACCAAAGACTTCATAAGAACTTTACACTTGTGGCGAAAGATCACAAGAACATGGCATCTGACTTGGAGAATGATGTACAACAGAAGAAAGACCTTGAACTTCAAATCCAGCAGTATGTGATTAAAGTGGCCAAAACAAAAGAGCTCAGACATGCGCGCAAGGCTCGTCGAGCAAGTGGAATCGCTTCAGGACCAGCTCGCCAAAGAACAAACTGTCAAAAATCAGATTTCTGGGCACTTGAGGCGCCTAGAGGAGGATCTTTCTCTGGCACGTACCGAAGTAGCTACGGCTCGCTCCGACGCAACCAGTCTGGAGCGCTTGCTTGCCACATCTCTGGAGCAGCGCTGCCAGACAGACATTGCCCTCGAAAGGATCTCTACCGAGATGGAAAACATGAAGCAGGAGGTGCAAGCAGGAGCCACGAGTAGGGCAGCCCAAAATGAAGAGAACAGTTTTCTCAGAAGCAATCTGTCAGAGTTTGAGCATGCGGTGGAGCAACTAAAGCAACAAGTCATCAGGGAGCAATATGCAAGGATGATTGAAGTCTACGCAGGAGAAGATGGACACGTTCGCTCTTGCAAGATAAAGCGACAAGACGGCCTCGTGACAAGGGCCATCCAAAGACTGTTTCCGCTTGAACAACAGGCATGATCGCACTTCGCGGCCGGAAATGTGTTGAATTTCCCGCGTTCATTCTACAAGAAAGAAGAGAACGAGCATCGGGCCAGGGAGCGCGTGAGCGCGTTCGAAGGGACTAGCCTGCCTTCTTGGACGTTCTGGGCTGAGGTGGACGCTAATAAACGCCTCTCTGAGTCTCGAGTTTTTGTCGGCTGTTCCGTGTGCCACGTACTCTAATAGGGATATACTCGCGGACAACTTTCTGTGGCTATGAAGGGAAAGCTAAGGAGGCAAAGCGAGCACAACTGAGAGCGCTTCTAAAAAGAATCCCTTAATTGTTTTAATCCACGTAGTTTAGGCTGGGCAAGAGAAAACAAACAGCTTATTAGTAACAGTTAAATAAGACATAACACACCACTGAGTGTAAATGTTTACTTATTTAGCGGCTTTTTCCTTCCGATCCAGGCCAAACGCGAAACTGTCGCACGTGGAAGCTGCGTCGATTCAGCGTCTTGTCCGAGCAACCAAAAGCACTGTCAAACGCTGCCGGACTACTTGGCGCGGTAATATGTGCAGCAGCCACGCGCTTGTACTTTTATGGCTACGTCATCAATTTCATAAACGCGGTGTTTGCAGCCAACGGCTATTTGAGGCGGCTTATCGATGTCGCCGATTTTACGATGGATCATATCCATGTCATAAATCAGGTAATTGAGAAATCTGCGGAGTACAATAAACCTCTCTATATGGCTTTCATAGATTATGAAGAGGCATTTGGTTCAGTAGAGATACCAGCAGTCATAGAGGCATTGCATAATCAAGGAGTACAGGAGGCATGCGTAAACATATTGGCAAATATCTACAAGGATTGCACAGCAACTTTGGTTCTCCAGAAGAAAAGTAGAAAGATACCTACCAAGAAAGGGGTCAGGCAAGGAGACACAATCACTCCAGTGCTATTCACTGCAGGCTTAGAAGAAGCATTCAAGCTCTTTCACTGGGAAGGCTTGGGAGTGAGCATCAACGGCGAATACCTGAGCAATCTTCGGTTTGCAGATGACATTGTCCTATTGAGCAATAACGGGGACGAATTACAGCAAATGATTGAGGACCTTAATCGAGAAAGTGTAAGAATTGGGTTGAAGATGAATATGCAGAAGACAAAGATAATGTTCAATAGCCTGGCAAGGGAACAAGAATTCAGGATCGCCAGTCAGCCTCTAGAGTCTGTAAAGGAGTACGTTTGTCTAGGTCAATTACTCACAGGGGACCCTGATCATGAGAAAGAAATTCACAGAAGAATAAAATTGGGTTGGAGTGCATACGGCAGGCATTACCAAATCCTGACTGGGAGCTTACCACTGTCGTTGAAAAGAAAAGTGTACAATCATTGCATTCTACAGGTGCTAACATATGGGGCAGAAACTTGGAGGTTAACAAAGAAGCTCGAGAACAAGTTAAGTACCGCACAAAGAGCGATGGAACGAAAAATCTTAGGACTAACGTTAAGAGACAGGAAGAGAGCGGTGTGTATCAGAGAACAAACGGGGATAGCCGATATTGGGGCTGGAACCCTCCCCTGAGGCCGACTTAACCCCCCCCTTTTGTTTAACCCCTTTTCTTTCCTTACGCATTTGAGTACTGCAACTAAGATGTAAGACGCGCAATCGTCTGCACACTCGCCAAAAGCGCATTTTATTGGCAATTTCCCGTGAAGAAATCGAAATTAGTGCTGTTTAGATGGTATTTGCAAACTGCAACCCCCCCCCCCCCCCCTGGCAGAGATCCTGGGTGCGCTACTGCCCGTAACAAAGCACCTATATTCGTCAACACAATCAACGTCTGCACATTTATGTCGCTCATAACTGACAGTACAATTAGTTTTGCCGACGGCGTTGGTAGCGATGAGAAAACACCGAAGCGAAGTGAAGCGTCTCTACGAAGCGTCTCTACGAAACACCGAAGCGTCTCTACGAAGCGGCTCGCAAAGGCGAGCCGCTTCGTAGAGACGATTGCTGCGGCGGCTGCGCTGACCGCTTGCGAGCCAAAATCACGCCAACGATTAACTATATCGCACAACGTTTCATAACATGCACACTTTCGAGGTCACTTTACTCTAAGAGTTATCTCTTGTCAGAAAGAATTGAGCCGATTTTTGTGCCGACGTCAGCGGCGAACGAGGCCAGCGTCTCGACCAGGGAGAGAAAAAAAAAAAAAAAAAAAAGCACCGGGACGATCGGAGCGGTAACGATGCTAACTGAACGCTAGGCTATTTGAGGCAAAACTGTTACGGTGACGTAGCGTTTTCTTGGTTATTTACAATCCTTCCTTGATGTCAATGTCGCGAGGTGCTGCGCTTTGCGGGTGGCTGCGCGCACGTACTTTTAAAATTGATTTAAATATGTTCTAAGCTATATTCGCCGCTGATATTTTGTAGACGATGTTTGTGTGTCCACCTAAATCGATCTCACGAGTTATCTCGACTTCAAAATTTGTGTCAGTACTCCTTTAACCGAGAAAGTGTAAGAGTGGGGTTGAAGATTAATATGCAGAAGAGAAACATGATGTTCAATTGACTGGCAAGAGAACAAAAATTCAGGATCGCCAGTCAGCCTCTATAGAGTCTGTAAAGGAGTACGTTTATCTAGGTCAATTACTCACAGGGGACCCTGATCATGAGAAAGAAATTTATAGATGATGATGATGAAATAAACTTTAATTTTCGACACAGTGTTCCCGAGCGTTTGAGCTTTGGATCACTCTTGGTGGGAGGGTCCTCATTCCAGGAATCCTATGGCCGCGATAGCATCCCGGCTCTGGCAACAAAACGTCGTTGGTCGTCCCAGGCGGGGTGGAGATCGTGGCCTCCCACGTCTCGGCGAGGATTCACGTCTTCGGTCGTTTTATTTTGGTAATGGCGTCTCGGGCGCCCACGGGCACTCTAGTAAATGACCAGTGTCCTTGACATTGCGATGATAGATGTGCTTCGGTTAATTCTTGAAGGGTATTAATTGTGGCTGTGGCCATCACCCTTTGTGGTGGATGCTCTAATCGGAACACCAAGAGCGACTTTGTGTATCTCTCGGACAAAGAAAACGACGAAGTGGTTGTTCTGCACATCACTGTTTTGGTCTCTCTGGAATATTATACATTTTCACGGTTTCTGCTGGGAGACGCGCTCCCTTTCTCGGCGATTGAAGGGTATCGGTCGAGCACGTCAGTCCTGCCAGCGTCTGCGGGAGCTACTCCAAGGAAGAGGAACTGCCTTCGGAGCGAAGCTGAGAGCGATGACACCGAGCTGTACTCTCCGTCGAATGACACCACTTCGGATGATGCAGGCTTCGAGGTACACACGCCGGAAGCGAAAAGACGAAATGTCAGCGGATGCTCCGCATCAAGTAAGTCGATTGTGACTCCTACGCCGAGAGCTCCGGAGCATACAATTATCTTCGTTCCCGAGGCGGCTACGGACAAACTCAACCGACTCAATAGACAGGCCATCTCTATTTATCTGGAGTCTCTCGCTCCAGGCCAGATAAAAGACGCCAGAATCAAAAATCGCAAGAACGTCCTCGCTATCGAAGTTACTAACCGAGCGCCTTGAATTCGTTGATGAATACGCAGCTAGATAACATCAAAGTGCCCTGCTGATGCCACACTCCTAGACCTTGTAAACCACTGCAGGAGTGGTTTACAACATGGACGTCTCAATCAGTGACAATGATTTGCCTATATTGAT